>NW_015542375.1:464779-488727 GCF_001515605.1 Sinocyclocheilus anshuiensis | reverse complement strand
TAGGGATGTTCATTTCGGTTATTTTTCCTAACCGACAACCGACGCTCATTAACCGATTGTTAACCGTTAACCGACAAGATTATTTTAAATTAGAATTGAATTAAATTAGAAAGGATAAGTGTCTGTGACCCGTTAAAAAATATTAACATTTGTTTTCCGGGGATAAAAGCAGCAAACAACAGAACAAGAGGATTCACATGGTCATATCATATCTCACCACGCACCTGCAGCGCTTCTGCCAGCGGAGAAAAACATAATAAAGCTAGGATATATATATATATATATATATAACAAATAGGCCTATACGAGAAACATATTTTTACTTAAATTATAAATTAAGAAAATGTAAGACAAAAAGTAGCATAGTATGCAGAGTTTCGGTTAATTTTTGTGTTACGTGAAAGGAAACCAGACGGCAGAAAGCGACATCCTAATTTTCTTAAGACTTATTTTACAAAAGCACAAAGATTTGTTTTTATTGTGAATGTACACAAATAAAGGCAAACCTTTTACAGTTCTGATTATCTTTATGACTAAAAGGAGTAGTTTCTTCCACTGTTAGAAGGAAAAAAATTCAAGTGATTGCGCACACAGTTAAGCTTTGCTACCTTGACAATGCAGCCTGTTCATTATCATAATAAAATACAGTCAGTCAAACATATGGAAAAAAACTATGTAGTAAAAAAAAAAAATGTAGTAAAATCTGTTAAGCCGTTAAGGTTAAGTGTTATCACTACCGCCATAATGTAAAACATTTTGTTTTACGTGGATATTGGAACGCGAGTGAAGTACATAATAAATAATAATTTGCCATTCAAATAAATCGCGAATACGGAAACATTTGATTTTGTGTGGAATGAGAGACCCAACATTGGTTTCAGTTTCGTTTTAACCTAAATGAATTCGTTTTGGCTTGTCATTTGTATTGCTATAGCTTCTTATATTTTTAATTCTTTAATTCTTTTCTAAATACTGTTAATTGAAAGGATTTGTTGTGGAGTGAGGGGAACTAACACTAGCTATGTTTACAGTGTTTATTATAATGTTTGTAAACATTTCGCGTCGGAATTAGGTCTATTTCTGAATGAAATTATAAAATGCAACTTATACGTGTCTTGTTTTTTTCCCCCCTAAAAAACACTTCTTTTTTTTATACGCGTAGTGTATTTTAACTAATGCAGCAAACCGTTTTAAATATATTGATAAATTACTGAAAAAATAAATAATTACATGATTTTTTAAACCGTTTAACTGATTGTATTAATCGGTCAAAATGAACATCCCTAGTTACTGTGATAATCTGGCCTTTCTAGATTTGGTTTGAGTCGCTCCTTCAATGTTATTGCAAACCATCAGTGACAAGATTCATGCTAAACATGGGGTTTGTTGAAGAGTGACCCCCCGATGATCATCTTTCCAGGTCAGGTCTGAAGTAGAGGTCATAATTCTGCGATCAGAGTCTTTTGTATTCACATTGCAGATTTCTGCTGCTGTCTGAAGGGGAGGCGTTTATCTTTGTTGGTTATTGGCTGATGAGGTATCAGAGAACGCTCTAAACTTCTTTGTGTAAGAGCGAAAATCGCTTTTAGTGGCAGATAAGAAGGAGATAATATCAGATAAATCCTGCGGCCTGCGTTAGCATGCAGCATTAGCCATGTAATAGCATAAGGAGTGCAGTTTGACAGAGAGGGATCAGATGGCCGCCAGCCATTTACCGCAGTTCTGTCTTAATCGCGGAGGGTTAACAGTTGTTTCAGATGCATGCAGAGACAGATAGCCGAGGCCTTTTAGATATTCCGAGCGCATGCTTTTAAAATTCCCCTATGGCTGCAACAGAAGTCTGCAATGGCTTGATAACTCGTGTGCTGTCAGTTGCTGTCGCCGATGCAGAGGGAAGCTACATGTTCTGCTTTAGAGCTTCTTCTCTTCGGGAATAATTTAAAAGTTCTGTGGGACACGTCTGAATTTTTCCTGCGGCGATGGCAGGGCAGACGTCTAATTAAGATGGAGAAAAAGACACAAAAATTGACGAGCTGTTTGCAGATGAACACTTTTGAAAAGGCCTTGTGACACGGGGCGCCAGTTTCACCTCTGATTGCAGAGAATGCGACAGAACGGTCATGCGTCACTCAGTTGAGTCCCTCAGTCTGACAGATGTCCTGTGATTGGCTCAGAGGTTGTGGTGGGCGTGTCTCATGTCACCGAGTAATTTAATATAATACATGCTACATGTAGTTGATGTAAATTTAATGCAAAAATTATTTAGCCTAGATTTTTTTATAATTAACTGGTAATTAGGGCTGTCGCGATTCGTCGATTCTATCCGACTATTCGATTTTAAAACATCCTCGACTTCATTTTGCCTGCGTCGACTAACCGGCAAAATACCGGAACTGGTGCATTTCACGGACGAGAATCCATAAAACACATTATTAGACTTGTTT
This sequence comes from Sinocyclocheilus anshuiensis, assembly GCF_001515605.1. Lineage (NCBI taxonomy): Eukaryota > Metazoa > Chordata > Actinopteri > Cypriniformes > Cyprinidae > Sinocyclocheilus > Sinocyclocheilus anshuiensis. The sequence goes on along the minus strand of NW_015542375.1, from coordinate 486,283 downwards.
CCCAAGGCCTCATGATATATTAAACCTGTTAAAAAAAATCATAATTAAGCATAAATGTGAATTCACAAACGCAAGATTTAATTAAATGATTATATGTGATGCAGTTATAGGCGTGTAGGTTACGTACGTGTGTCTCACAGCGGCTCCGTTTACAGTAAATGCTGCTCCACAGGAACTGTTATCATTTACATGTGTGGAGCGGCTCAAACTCCATCTGTGCATGTTGTTGTGTTTGGGTTTATTATAACGTTCATCTGGGAATGCAACGTGCGCTATTTAATCAGATTTGTAAGGTAAATCATTTATAAATCCACGCAAACACAGGAGAATACATCATTATCTCGCGGTTTCAAAATAAAAGCTCACACCCTCACTCTGAGTTTACACGTTTTGATGTCCACATGTTCATTAAATTTTCTTTGAACTAATTATTATTGCCTCATTGCTATTATATATGTATTTTAAGTAAATTTAAAGGCTACTGTTCACTTAACCTACATCTATTTTTATTACCACAAAAATTAATTATTAATTATAATATTTTATTATTAGTAGACCAGAACATGTGGACATGTTGTCATTCTTACACTATAATACTGAACTTTGATTTCAGTGATTTGGACTATGAGATGGACACTTGCTTCTTGCACTCTATGTTGCACTTTACTTTTGCTTTAAAAAATAATTTCATAGAAATTTGGATTTCATTTGAAATTTTAACTACTGAAGTCCTCTGTTCATTTTTTTGTAATTATTTTATTTTTATTTAATTTTTATTGGGTTTGTTTACATTTTTACTCTTTTAGTTTTACATTTCGTCAATGGCTTGTTTACATTCATAATTTTTTATGGTGCACTACTGAATGGCAAAGTTGCAAGTTTAATAAAATTAAACTTGGAAATTAATCGTTTAGATTCATCGATAAATACATTAAGAACATGCTGACTTTCTCAGACTTTTGTAATTATTTTATTTTTATTTAATTTTTATTGGGTTTGTTTACATTTTTACTCTTTTAGTTTTACATTTCGTCAATGGCTTGTTTACATTCATAATTTTTTATGGTACACTACTGAATGGCAAAGTTGCAAGTTTAATAAAATTAAACTTGGAAATTAATCGTTTAGATTCATCGATTCATCGATAAATTAGTCGATAGATTAATCGAAATAAAAATAGTCGTTAGTGGCAGCCCTACTGGTAATGTCTATTTATGGATAATTATTTATTATTATGATTATTTGTATTTATATGTATAAGCAATATTGTAACTTCAGTTGCATTTAATGTTATTTTAGTATCGTTTATATTCCATAATAGTTTCTGTTGAATGTTAGATGTGATTTTTATTTGTGGATAAATAACTAAATTAAATCATCTCATTTGATTATTTTCTCTTTTTATTTGGAACTTAATGCACACAAAACAAAAGGTTTTATAAAATAAAATAAAACTTGTTGCATCCATTGTTATTTTAGTATAATTGATTTTTTTATTTTATGTTCACATTTTAATTTTAATTAAAGTTTTAGTAATTTAGTGTGCTTGTCATTTTTATTAACCTTTTTAATGTCTATATAGTTTTTAGGAATTATTTATTATTTTAAATTTATGCATTTTTAATTAATTTAGTAATTCAAGTTTAAGTACATGGAGATGAGAAATGTTGCCTTATTTATTTATTTATTTATTTTTTTTCAGCAAATGTTTATTTTATTTCAAGTGACAAAAATATTTTTTTATTGTTTTAGTTAACTATACAAACCCTGGTTACATTAAAATAGGATTTTATACATACACATATGTATATACACACATATATCGCAAAATCTCTACTGGTTGACATGTATACTGTTGAACAGCATATATGCTGTCATATCACCCTGCACTACTTGGAAGAGAAGAGCAAGGGAGGGAATGGTAGGGAGCTACAGGAGGCTAATAAGGAGATACTGAGATGCTGAATAAATGTGATGGAGTCACGTGTGTGTCGAGCTGTTGAGCTGTCAGGGCAGGCGGTTTAAGAGAGAGCCAATTTGTCCATGAGCCTCACCAATCCGCAGGGTGTGTCATGCCTGTCAAAGATGCCATTCATGTGGAAATCAGCGTGAAGGGATGAAAAACAGCTTCGCCTTGACACACATCTATTTCCTAAAGAAAAACCTGAAACCCGAGGGGCGACAAAAAGAGAGAGATTCCCTTTGACCACCAACAGGATGCCAGAGCTGGTGGCTGGTTCAGTGTTTCCTCGTAATGCCATTAAAATACTGAGGTTAATGGTAAAATTTGTACTCACATTCTTCAGGTGCTAGATTTGTGAGCAGGTCATTTAGTAATTAGGTCTGTCAAAGTGAAGTATCAATTAATATGTACACATTGCCACAATGGACTCCAGTAAGCACATTATTGGCCAACATTAGAAGGTTGGAGTTGATTGGCATTGGTTGGTGCTGGTAGGTGTTGGTTGGTGTTGGTTCCAGTGGCCAGCATTTGAAGGTCGGGTTGGTTGGAGTTGATTGAAGTTGGTTGGTGTTTTTCCGTGTTAGTTGGTATTGGTTGGCACAGTTTGGTTCCAGTTACCAACACTAGAAGGTTGGGTTGGTAGGAGTCGATTGAAGTTGGTTGGTGTTAGCTGGCATTGGTTGGTGCTGTTTGATGTTGCATACCAGAGCTTGGTTCCAGTGGCCAACATTAGAAGATTGGAATTGATTGGAGTTGGTTGGTGTTGGCTGGCATTGGTTGGCATTGGATACCAGAGCTTGGTTCCAATGGCCAACATTAGAAATTTGGGTTGGTTGGAGTTGATTGAAGTTGGTTGGTGTTGGTTGGCATTGGTTGGTGGAGCTTGGTTCCAATGGCCAACTTTAGAAAGTTGGGTTTGTTGAAGCTGGTTGGACTTCGTTTGCGTTGATTAGTGTTTGTTGGCATTTGTTGGGTGAATGTGAATTGACCTTTTAACACCATCAACACATGTAATCCATTTTAATGACATTTTAACTGCTGAAAACTGTAAAATCTGATTAGAACATTTGAAGCTGATTGAATCTAATCAAAGCTGCAGCATAAGCTTCTCTTTCACACGCACACCAAAGGTCCCTGGTCGACCAGCCATTTATCAGTAAATGATGACCCTCTTAATGGCTCATTTATTTATAAATCAAACTGAGATGTGACGGTTGACAAAAGTAGAGGTCATTAGCGTTATTGAAGGTCAGGTGAAATGAACGAGTGAAACACTGTCATTCAATAAAATGCTGATGCCAGTAAGGTTGTGCTCTTAAAGTGTGTGGTTGTTTTATTATGAAGTGTTTGTATATCCTTTGTGTTTACAGACTATATACACTGGCTGTCAAAAGTTTGGAATAATTGGTGAGCTATTCTGCACTGTTGTATTAATTTGCAATGTATTTTTCACTCGAGTTACCAACATTTTTTTCTTAGATGCCCAAATTCATTGTCTCAGAATAATTGTAGGCTTACTGTAGTAAATTGGGAGAAGGCAAGAAGTTTAAGTACTTGTTCAATTTTGCATGATGAATACAAAAAAAATCATATTTAAATTGATTGACATCCAAGTCAGTGGAGAAACAGACTTGGTTTTGGTGGAAATGGGGTAAAAGAGAGAGAAAGAGCGACAGGAACAGAGAACAGAGTGTGAAAGGCCATGTAACGCCATTAGATGATAGAGGACAAACCCCTAATGAAGTAATGAACCAGGATCATTAACATCTCACACGGACCGAATAACATCATAAACTCACATCTGCACTGAAACCAAGAGCCGGACCTGCCTGGTAATGAGACTGATGGAAAACATTAAGACAGACAGAAGTAATGAATAGAAAATTACACTTCTCCAGGCCTGGAGTTTAGTCATTTTCACTGTTATTGTTTTCAACACGCTGGTTTGGGGTCAGTTCAGGTTCAGTCTCAGAAGATGAGAGACCTCCACCTCTTCAGGCAGAAAACACTCATTTCATTTCATTTCATTCCTCAATCTTTCATTCATTCCTTTAGCCTTTCATCATCTCATTTCCCAAACACACGAGAAGCAAATTAGCAGCAGATCCTTGATTTAATTCCCATGGAACCCAAATTATTGCTCAAGAGCTCTTGTTTTAAGAAATATTAATTACATTCCTCATTTGCATCAGAAGCTTCTGAACTCAGCAACATCTCTAAATTTAAGTCATTTAGAGATGAAAATGACAGTCGTATCAGTGGCAGATGACATGCATATAAAATGTGGCCTACATGCAGACGGTTCTCTCACGGGTCCGTGTTTGGCGAGTGTCGCTGGCTGTGAAAGTCCGGCTCAACCTCTATCTGTCCCTGACACCTCACGGCCTCCACCAGAATCAATCCGGCTCAAACTGGCACAACTTTACTATCAGAGCGACTGATACTATAGCAGCTCTGAGGGCACTTTCACACTAGAGCTGCTGTCAGAGTGGTTTCGTACCTGCGAACCACACGCACATCTGCTTCAAATGGCAGTCTGGAGTGAGATACACTATAGTTCACAACATTAATACTTTCATTCAGCGAGGATGCATTAAATTGATCAAAAGCGACAGTAAAGACTTCTAGAATGTAAATAAATGTTGTTCTTTTTAATTTTACCCATTTTCAGTGATCAGTAACCAAATGTGGTACTTTGCATGCAGCTAATATTTAATGCTTTTAAAGAGGAATGTCTGAAGAACATGTTTATGCGAATAAATAAAGGTACATTTCTAATTTCAACATTATTTGTTCTTATTAGACTTTCCTCTTTAAATACAGTAAGTATCAGCTGTTTGCAAAGTGACCTACATTTGGTTTTTGACCACTAAAAATGGGTAAAATTCAATGTTTTGCACAAAAGGCCGCATTGAGATCCCCCTATTTCTGGGAATTAAAAATATAGAGCATTAAAAATTATAAAAACCAAAAGAGACGTTTGATAATAATCAAAATCTAAAAGGATATTGAGATATATTTAATACTTCTCGAGTTGGACGAACGCAAACTTTGGAAATATAATATTTTTGACATATGTTCTATGCAAATGTTTTGGTAGAGTGAAAAGAGATACGTTTTTAGTTTCAGCATTATTTGTACTTCAGACATTACATTTTAATAGAAAAAAAGTACCAGCTGTATGCAAAGTGGCCTATATTTAGTTTTTGACCACTAAAAATTTGTACAATTTAACAATTTACTCCTGGAGTCAAGTTGAAATTCAAGCATCTCTAGAACCTTATTTGGCCTTAAAAATGAAGATACTAAAAGAAAAGTTTGTTAAGAATTCAAATATAAAAGGATATTAAGATATCTTTAATACTTATTGAGTTACAAGTATGCAGACTTCTGGAAGAAAACGCAACAAGTGTTTTTTTCCCCATTTTTGAATGGTCGTCAATGCAACAAAGATTGCTAAAGTCAACAGATTTTACTAATAGAGCTACCAATCACTGTCTAAAAATAACAATAATGCGGCCATCTTTCTAAAGTCATTTTACCCCCTGTAATTTGGCTCTAAGGTGAAAATATAATTTTGACCCCCTCTACAAAATAGTGGTTTACTTAATAAATATTCAAGCATTCATTTTATATTTTTATTTTCTGATTGATTTGACACAGAATAACCCAAAATTTCACAATATTACAATTTCACTGTATTTTTGATCAAATAAATGCAGCCTTGGTGAGCAAAAGAGACTTCTGGGAAATATTTTTATGCGTAGATAAAAAAAACAACAACTTGCCAACCCCAAATGCTTTGCAATTGGTATGAACACAATCTGGTCTAAACTGCGTAAATGAACTGCTATTGATGACATAAAATGTGTCTGTTGTTATATAAATCATTTCTTCATTTTGTCTCCCCAGTAATTGCCTTTAGCGAGCAGCTTGCCTTCTTCACATCTCCTAGAATTAATCCACAGCAAAAGACGAGTGCTGTTGTGAATGTATTAAGGTTTGGTAGTAAAACCAAATGAGCCTCGTATCAGCAGAAGCTCTGAATTAAATTGACCCGTGCTGGTTTAGCATCCATATAAAACAGACCAATCCTTGCAGAACCTCTAAATCAAATTCAGCAATCCTGGCTTAACGTTTATATCACAAAAAACAGTCCTGGCAGAACCAAATTGATGGCATGTCAAATTGAAAAATCCTGGATTAAAATTCATATCTGAATGAACCTCTATATCAAATTGACCAATCCTGGCAAAGCTAATTCTGCTTTAATCTGTCTTTCAAGCCAGAGTTGGACTCTAATAATGGGGTTTGGATCTAATGAACTCTATTGAATGAGATGAAAGGTCAAATGAAATCACAATAATCACTAAATCACTTTTCGTGACCTTACATGTTAGCATAATTGGTGTGAGATCAAGCATGTAGAAGCATTTAATGTAATCTGAAAGAAAACCAAATGCATTGATTGTACAACAACAGTGTCTTTGATTCAAACAAATAATCAATTACTTGTGCCATAGCTGAACATTTCCCAGCATTCTCATTCATCAGGACTGGCGTTTGTATCCAGCGCTCCATCTGCGGTTCGCTAGCTGATTTAGCATTTCCACTCCGCCACGGTCCTCCAACAATCTGGGCGATTTTTCAGCGCTGCTGCCGCGGCACAAAAGAAGTAACCTTTTGTTTTTATTGTTTCCTAACAACTTTTTAAACACATTGTAGATCTTGTAAGGCTAAAATCGTTCAGGTGATTATGTTCGCCCACTATCTTCCAGGCGAAGTAGACAATTTATCAGCCTGCGACAAAATCCAAGGTGCTTCTGTTTGATTAATAACTTGTTAATGTTCACTAGTGCTGAGCCATTTAGATGTGGCCTGTAGTACAGAAGCGCCAGCCCTCTCACTCCTGACTAAACATGTCTAGACTCTAATCTATGCTAGTTTTAGACCTGAGAGCACCTGTCAGAAAATTCAATATCAAGGCTCTGGCTGAGTCTACATTTGTAAAATGTCACACTGTGGACTTGTTTGGGCAAAATTCAGAATTTAAATTCTCCTTTTTTATTTATGACTCTCATGCTGACGGCACCCATTCACTGCAGAGGATCCATTGCTGAGCAAGTGATGCAATGCTACATTTCTCCAAATCTGATGAAGAAACAAACTCATCTACATCTTGGATGGCCTGAGGAAGAGGACATTTTCAGCTAATTTTTAAGTTTTGGATGAACTATTCCTCAATCTGCCAGCAATTATCAGTATTTGGACCAGGGTCTTTAGTAGCCAACACGACCCAGAATATTCCTCCATGTCTGGATGGTACGGAGGCAGTGATGTTGCCGTGGTGATACGGGAGGTGTTATGTTATTATGCTGTGTTGAGGACGTCATGTTGCTATGGAGAGATGGGATTGTCATGGTGATGTAACAGAAGTAATGGTGTTATGATAGATGATGGGTTCATGTTGTGCTGTAGTATCGATTTGAGGTCATTATAATGGATTACAGTCAGATTCCAACTCAGAAAACGGACCGTAAACCCTAATAAACTTAAACAGAGTCATTCTCTGAAATGTCTTGAATGCGTTTATTTTAGTTACCTGCCACACATCTTTCCCTGTAAGCATCTGAAGAAAGCTAAGAGGATTTTTCTATGAAAAGCAGACAACGACTTTTAGACCGTAAAGAGATCACACAGAACCTTTTGCTGACATCTCCTGATACTCAGATTTCCTTCTGAGAAGTGCTCAAAACTGTGCTCAGATTCACCAAAGTTTGAAAAATTTATTTAGATCTTATAATATTTGGTAATATTTTGAATGCACTTTTATTTTTATTTTAATTTTTTTGGTGTTCATTTTAAATGTAGTTTTAGTAATTTTATGCGTATTTGTTATTTTATTAGTTTTTTTTTTTTTATTTTATTTTATATTTTAATTCATAACTTTTATTTAGTTTTATTATTTTATTTTTATTTCAGTTAACATTAATATGTTATTGATATAATATGTATAATATGTTAATGATTTTAATAGTTTGTATGTCAACTATTGACTCTGTCTTTTTGTTTCACTTTCGGAATTTTAGGAGAAACATTTGATACAAAGTTGATAAATCAATGTAACAAGTGGGAACTCAACTTGAAACAGCTTTCACTTCTGTAATCTGACATGAAGCAGGATATTCAATGAGAAATTAATGCTGGGGCTTGATTTAATCAATGAAGACTTGATTGGATTGTATATTTGACAGGTGGTTGAAAAATATGAGCGCTCGGTGGCGTCAAATGAAAAGGAAAGTAATTTCAGAGGCGGCGCAAGTTATTATGTTATGATGAAAGATTATGGAGGTAAGCCTTTTTTTCTTTGTAATAACATACAGTGATGAATTGTTGGCAGTAGTTGTAGTTGTTTTCATTCTGAGTCTGTCCTTCCTATCTGGTTCTGGTGGTTTCATATAGAAAGCCACTTTGAGATTCTATCCAAGTGCTTTACTGTATTTAGTTTCCACTCACAACTTGAATGATGTAAGAAGATCACCAAAGATTTAGATGTGCCACAGCTTCCATGCCAATCTAATCTGACATAATCATTTCAAAAGCGTCCTAATGTACGGCGCAAACAGCTTAAGCGCTACTTTTTGGAAAGCACAGCTTGAAAGGTTTGGAGAGCATTAGCATAGAGCGGCTCGACTTAAAAGCCAGAAATCCATTTATAGGGCAAATGGCACTGAAAGAGAAAGGACGGAAACAGACAGACACCAAATAATGAAATAAAAACATTGAATGCACACACAGTCCCACGGGACGCAGTTTAGCTATCAGCGAGGGAAGGAGATGTGCATTTCAGTAGCCGTAAGCTCTTGTTTGCTGAATCCCGCCGTTGAGTGGAGGATCTGACAGCAGACAGCATGTCCGCGCTGATGGAGAGCTCCAAACAGCTATTTGTTGGTCCGCCTCCGTGGCAGACAGCGTGATTGATGAGGATATGTGTTCGCTGCCATTAGCATGGGGGCTAAATCAGTGGTCTGTGTTGGACCTCTGCCACTCTCGCTGTTCACGCTCCATGTTCATTAGCTTCTGCAAGGCTTCACCTAAAGACTTTGATTTATTATCTTAGAGTTCGGAACGCAATTGGAACTACGTTAATGTGCCCTTGAGAATCAATAAAGCACGTCTGTCTGTCCGCATCAAGCTGAAAATGAGCATCACTGTGGCCTGTACTCTATATTATCTACACCCACTCATTACTGATCTACTATTCTTCTTCTTCCTTTGAGACTAAATTTTAAAATGTATTTCCTGTAGCTTTCATGCTACAACCACCAAACCAGACGTTCACACTGGTCTGACTTGGGTTGCTATATCTTTTCTAACTGATCAGATTTACGATTTTCGTTAAATGGAAGATCAGTAGAATGAAAAGTCCCATAGACTGAGGGGGTCAAAACTTTTGTACAGTAAGACTTTGAGAGTGTTTAACTGTCTATCACCAGCAAAGCTTACTGACTATCCTAGGATAAAACATGTTAAATCATGCTAGTAACATATTAAAACATGTTAGCAATGTGCTAATCATGCTAACAACATGCTAGTCATGTTAAAAACATACCAACAACATGTTAAAACACGTCACCAGATGCTAATCATGTAATCAAGCTAGTAACATGCTAATCATGTTAAAAACATGCTAGCAACATGCTAACAACATGTTAATATTGGTAACAACATGTTAATCATACTAGAAACATGTTAATAATGTTAGCAAAATGCTAGTAACATGTTAATCATGCTAAAACATGCTACCAACATGCTAATCATGCTAACAACATGCTAGAAATATGCCTGCAGTATGCTAATTGTGCTAATATTGTGTTAGCAAAATACTAACATGTTAATCTTGCTAACAACATCCCGATCGTACTAGAAACATGTTAGCAACATGCTAATCATGCTAAAAACATGCTACCAACATGTTAATCGTGTTAGAAAAATGCTAGCAATATTCTAATCATGCTAGAATCATGTTAGCAACATGTCAACAACATGTTATTCTTGCTAGAAGCTAATCACGTTAGAAACATGCCAGCAATGTTAATCATGTTAAAAACATGCTAGCAATATGCTAATCATGCTAGAAAAATGCTAATCATGCTAGCAACATAATAATCTTGCTAGCTAGCAACATGCTAATCATACTAGAAACGTTAACATACTAATCTTGTTAACAAAATGTTAGCAACATGCAAAAAACATGCTAGCAACATGTTAAATCATGTTAGTCTGTGCTTACACTTGGCATTAACATGCGATCACCGGGATCTGATCAAGCAGATCGGATCATCAGTCAACCAGGACAGGGTGGCCGCGGGTCCTTAAAAAGTCTTAAAATGTCTTAAATTAAGATTCAGTAGGTCTTAAATATTTTTGGTCACATTACCACAAACATTTCTCCAGTCTGACAGACCCAGTGAGTGTCCATCAAGAGTACTTTTTCCCCCGCTGTAGTTACCGCGTCATCTCAGAGAGAATTGCGGTTACAGAATACAGTCGAACACCAGCTTGCTGACTAGCCTCCGAACTACTTTTAATGGGTTAATGCAAGTTTACTGAAAAATGGCTTGAGAATTGTACTTGCCCGACAGGACTAATAGCCTGATTAAAACTTAAGTGACAAAATATAATCACGCATCAAAACGCGCAAATGATTCTTCTGATTTTATTACATTCAGCTTAAACAGCGACTGATAATTGATAGTGTATTTCTATTATCAATGTCGCTCTGTGAGAGACTTTCATGGAGAAATCAAATCAAATGAGCATACGGCACACATAAAGAAACTCACAGAACAAACATACTGAGGTAAAAATTCAAAATGTTTAGTTTATTTATAGTATGATATAGTCAAGTAACATACCATGACAAGGGATCTATTTTGCTGAATATTTTCACGATTGCAAATGTTACATTGATTTTAGTTCAACAAACAAGTAGTAAAGTATATGAAGTTACTTACATTTTTAGACACAATTGACTGTTTTGTTCTATTTCACCAACGAAAATAGTTCCAAACAAAGATCAGAACAGAATTATTGCGCACATTCTCCAAGCCACACCCGGCGTTTTTGTTACTGAATGATTCAGAGGTTTGAAGGAATCGGTTGAATGAATAAGTGACTCACCGCCACCTACTGGCGGTTTAGTCACATGCTTAAAAGTATGCATTTTTCCCAAACATTTCTTATTTGTATGTTCAAAATGTTATTTACATTAATCCCATAACATTATTTATTGCTGTTGTAATTTTAATTTAATTTGATTACATTTCTTGATAAATTGTAAGAATTTGACTTGAAAGATGACGCATACATTTAATAAGGTAAAAAAAAAAACATTGGCCTTTATAAAGGTAAATGACATCCTGTGGTAAATATTAAAAACATGCAGATTTAAGTATGTAAAAGCTGACAGAAAACATTTAATAAGGTAAAAAAAAAAATATTGACCTTTATAAAGGTAAATGACATCCTATGGTAAATATTAAAAACATGCAGATTTAAGTATGTAAAAGCTGACAGAAAACATTTAATAAGGTAAAAAAAAAAATATTGACCTTTATAAAGGTAAATGACATCCTATGGTAAATATTAAAAACATGCAGATTTAAGTATGTAAAAGCTGACAGAAAACATTTAATAAGGTAAAAAAAAAAATATTGACCTTTATAAAGGTAAATGACATCCTATGGTAAATATTAAAAACATGCAGATTTAAGTATGTAAAAGCTGACAGAAAACATTTAATAAGGTAAAAAAAAAAATATTGGCCTTTATAAAGGTAAATGACATCCTGTGGTAAATATTAAAAACATGCAGATTTAAGTATGTAAAAGCTGACAGAAAACATTTAATAAGGTAAAAAAAAAAATATTGGCCTTTATAAAGGTAAATGACATCCTGTGGTAAATATTAAAAACATGCAGATTTAAGTATGTAAAAGCTGACAGAAAACATTTAATAAGGTAAAAAAAAAAATATTGGCCTTTATAAAGGTAAATGACATCCTGTGGTAAATATTAAAAACATGCAGATTTAAGTATGTAAAAGCTGACAGAAAACATTTAATAAGGTAAAAAAAAAAATATTGGCCTTTATAAAGGTAAATGACATCCTGTGGTAAATATTAAAAACATGCAGATTTAAGTATGTAAAAGCTGACAGAAAACATTTAATAAGGTAAAAAAAAAAATATTGGCCTTTATAAAGGTAAATGACATCCTGTGGTAAATATTAAAAACATGCAGATTTAAGTATGTAAAAGCTGACAGAAAACATTTAATAAGGTAAAAAAAAAAATATTGGCCTTTATAAAGGTAAATGACATCCTGTGGTAAATAATATATGTATGTAATAAAATGTGTATTTCCATTACAGGTTTAGGTCTTAAATTTCATATAAGGGGGTATTAAAAAGGTCTTAAAAAGTCTTAAATTTAACTTGTTCATATCTGTAGACACCCTGCAGGACATGGCGCGTTTACACTTGGCCACAATCTGGATAACCTATCGGATCCGTCTCTCCCGCGCAATATTTAAATACGGCAGAGGATGGCTCTGGTGCAAAGTCGACCTGAAGTGGTGGGTTTTCTTTTGAAAACTATTTTCGGTCACCGGACATTTTACAGATCAAAATAAATTTACGAGTCTCACTAGCGCTCTTTTCTTCTGACAGTTCGCGAGAGAGGGGGCGGAGTTTTGCGTGACATCGACCTGCGAATGCACGATGGCTGGATTGCGTTTACATTACACTGAGATCCGATCACAATGCGTCCTCGACTACCTCTGGAGCAGGACACGCTGATCGGATAACATTCCGATCAGAAGCGTGTTTACACTTGTCTTTTCAATGTGTATGTGGACAATATCCGGATACAGGTCGCATGTTAATGCCAAGTGTAAACACAGCCTTAGCAATGTGTTAAATCATGTTATCAACATCTGTCTATCTAAACTTTCAAACTTCAAGCTTTTACAGCTGCTTCAAACTTTCAGAATAGGCTTTCTCAAGCCAACTTCACAAACTTTACCCATCTGGGATTGTTTTGTTGTCAGTGTCCAATAGTGGTAAAATTCCTCTTATAACAGCAGGTGGATTTCATTCTAAAACAACGAAAAGTGCAGCGCTGGTGTTTGCAGTAGATGTCTTTGAACTTCCCCACATAAACCGTTCTGCCGGCCTCTATTTACGTCTCAAACCGGGGTCTGGTTTCACATCACTATAGATCTGCAGTTCTCAGCTGCTAAAACACAAACGCTCTCGTCAGCGTTTCTGCTGCCTCTCGTATTGATCGCATGCTCTGGATGCAGGAGGAATGTTGCCTTTACTATGGAGAGATTCAAGGGAAATGTGGCACCAACTGGAAACCTGGGGCCGGATTCACAAAAATCTTCTTAAGAAATAAGTTAAGAATCTTAATTTTTTTCTTAAGAAGAAAATAACAGTCGTTGTCAGAGTGAATACATGACGCACTGATAAACTCACACTTTATTGTCTTTTTGCGCTTCCTGCAGATTACCCTAATAATCTTAATAAGCACGCACAATATTTTCGTCGCAAGTTTGACTGGCACTCAGCTTCACGTTTTTAATGCGCCGTATTTTTTAACAGTTAATTTTAAAATAGCTGTCTCAAGCTGCAGCGATATGTTTCATTATTATCAGTCATTGGTGTGTCACTTCAGAAAACTCGTGCACATCCCTATTAATAGTCCTAATATGTATTATATGTAGCTAGTGTTGTTGTAATGCTTAAATATAACAAATTATTTGAAATAACCCAATAAATTCATTAAATACTTCTTACTGTTTGGGATTTAAGACAAGTCTGGGGCTGTCCTAACTTTAAGAAGTTATTTACGATGATTTTTAAGAAGATTCTTTTCAAGAAATTGAATTCTTCTCAAGTTTTGTCTTAAGAACAATCTTAAGAAAAAAGATAAGAATATTCTTAAGATTAATTTTTGGGAACAAAATATTCTTAACTTTTTTCTTAAGTTAAAAAATAAGAAGAAAATGGCAGTTAAGAAGAAATTTCTTCTTAAGAATTTTCATGAATCCGGCCCCAGAGCTTTGAAAGTATTGCAGATAAATATCATCATGGCTCACATATGATAATGTGTGTTGTGATGGTTTCTGCCGAGAAAATGCCGAAAATTGGGGGTGACAGCTAAGGGGTTAATGCGTAGTCTTGATCTTATTGTGAACGATTCATCAGTGCATGTTATTCCAAATGAAAAACAATGCTTCGTTCTGTTGTGAAACAGCGTCCAGTTGATTCACAATGGTTTAAATCAAATCCCACTCTGCATAGTTTTAGATATCTGTTTGACTCTAAAATATGTCACATTACAGAAGTAGAATAGGTGATGTCAGTATTTTGCTCTTAGAAATGTTAAACTGGGAAATGCAAAAATAAAAGCCCCCTTTGCTGGAGACAGTAGTGATATTTAACACTGTAAATCCTCATGTATGAAATAATAATCCGAAAATCTAAAAACAAAAATGTTTGCATTTGTGTTTTTGTTCAGTATTGTATTTGATCCATCAGGCTTTTATGGCTTTTTATGGTTCTTGCAAGTGCAGGCTAAGAGAATTTAAATGTCAGGAGCTTATTATGTCAACAAAATTTAGCATCAGTCGGGTCCACTTTAACGCATCCCTGAGTCTGTTGCTATAAGCTGGAAATTGTGATGCATTATTGATTAAAGCATGTCACAGAAAGGCAGCCAGAGGAAGAGCATGAAACGTTTCCACCGTCGGATGACCAGCAGTGGAAGAGAAGGTGTGAGGTGTGTATCACTCTCTGTAGAGAGCTTCGAGATGATGGAGGACCAGCTTGGGTTTACAGCTACAGCTGCAGACGGAAGAGTGATTGCTCATATCATCTGTGTTGTTGAGGAGAGTGATGTTACTTTACTAAGTGATCAGACAAACCATTAGTTTTCACAGATGCACTCTGAAGGAGAAAAACGGGCTGTTTTTACAGAAAAGAGCATTATCTATCTATCTATCATTCATTCGTTCGGTGTATCATTCAATCATATCTATCTATCTATCTATCTATCTATCTATCTATCTATCTATATCTATCTGTCTATCTATCTATCGTTCTATCTATCGTTCTATCTTTCATTCATTTGGTCTATCTGTCTCTCTGTCTATCGTTCATTCGTTCTGTCTGTCTATCTATCTGTCTGTCGTTCTGTCTCTCCATCGTTGGTTTGTTTGTTTGTTTGTCTCTCCATCTGTTTATATTTGTCTGTCCTATTTATCGTATTTATATCTGTCTATCTATTGTTCTATCTATCATTCTGTCTATCGTTCTTTCTGTCATTCAGTCTGTCTGTATTTATTCCCGTTTTTCAGGCTCCCATTTTTAGTTTTATAGTTAAACATGTGATCTAATTTCAGTTTTTTGACAGTTCTTCATTGACGTTTGTACTGCCGTGCTGCATCCGTTTGCTCCGTTCAGATGCTGTAGTGCTGTTGTAGCACGTGTATCAGATAATGCACCCAGAGAGAGCGTCTCAATGGGTCCAGCACTGGTTTCTGAGGCTGGTTTGATGCTAGCTGAATGTTAATTAAATTCTAATTACGCTTTGCAAGGAAGGAGCTTTTAAATGGAGTGCTAACCAGCGTCCAAAGCTGAGATGGGCCAAGGATGGGAAATAGATCCGATACTGAGCGTGTCCATGAGACAAAGAGGAAGACAGACTTATTCCTGAGCCCCCGAGACTTTGGCCCCGTTCCCATTTAAAGACGTCTAGTTTTCCGAACCATTACCCGTGAGAGATGGCTACATGTCTAGAGGCGAAATAAGCGGTTAAAGGCATGTTTAACACTGACAGCAGAAGGTGGCCCAGTTTTATTGTAACTATATCGGCGCTGACCATGATCAGTGAGCCAGTGAAAGTACCAACAGTTCATAGTGTTCAGGTGGATTTGTGTTTTTACGGTGAGGAACCTTCACTCTATTTGTACTTACTGTATGCTGTTCTCTTTTCTTTTTGTTTAGTCAGGTTTTCTTCTCTCACTTCATTCCATCTTCCGTGTTCACAGAGAACTTTTACCGCACTTTGGTCCACTGTACTCTTGACATAAAATCGAGACTAATCTCATTGACGAGTGTGCAATGCAGTTCAATAGCTCTAAGCTAATAATCCTAGTTGATGGCCAGAAATAGAAAGTGGTCCATAAAAGCTTTTCAGCGTGCTTGGACTGCATCGAAGGAATCTAAAGGGACATTAGAAGTTTGGGAAAGCTTAACTTTGTTGCAGGTTTGTTAATTTAATAATGTTTTACCTTAGCTGTATAATGCTATGTATTTGAAGTATGCAACATAATTCATTAATTAATTTATTTATTTATTTGTTTGCTGGTTTGTTATTTTGGAGCTTGCAACACAGTTCATTCAATTATTTTTTGTTAATTTGGAGCGTGCAACAAAATTCATTAAACTATGTTCTGTTAATTTAAAACATGCAACAAAATTCATTAAATTATGATTTGTTAATTATTAATAATACATTATTATTTCATGTTAATTAGGTACATGCAACATTATTCATAAAATATTTTTTGTTTAAAAGGAGCATGCAACAATTAATTAAATAATTTTTTGTTATTTGGAGATTGCAATATAATTAATTCTGTTTTTTGTAATTTGGAGTATGCAACAATTCATTAAATAATTTTTTGGTTTATTTGCAGCATTCAACATAATTCATTAAAATATTATTTGCTACTTCAGAGCAGTTAATACATGTGCATTTTAAAACACATGTATATGTTATGTATTTTTATATTTTCTATAAGGGAATGTGTAGCTAATGTAATTTACTTTTAGAAATAATGGTTGTCTTTAATATTTAATGTAATAATACTACATGATGGAAATGAATGCCGAAATCATGACTGGCTGACTGTATGTTTTCTTTTTTTACCATACGGCTCCTTCCCAAATAAATAAATAATTCGATATGAAATATTGATTTGAGCTGAAATTATTTTATTATGTGAGAAGAAAGAGAGTGCGGAGAGAAAAATCGATTGACAGCGTTCAGTTTTACAGTTTAGTGCTCATTATACTGTGATCCACTAATCAGAATCCAGTATTTCAGAGCCCTGTCATCAATTATGATATTTTAAATGATAGTGATATAACAGTACTGCATATTGTATGTCATATACCATTATGTTTTATTACTAAACACTCTTTATTATTCCAGCAGACACAGACAAATGAAGGCTCTGTCAAGTGTTAATGATTCTATTAATGAGATTTCATTTCCAACAGCCATATGAAAAACATATGCCGCTCATCTACAGCGATGCCAGAGGTATGTTTCCACATTAGAAGAGACAAGCTTTTTATAATTTGGCATAAAAGAAAAGATTTTAAATCGTTTCTTGTTAGCAAGCCATATGTTAGAAACAATAAGTATATTTTGCTGGTAAAAACAAGATGTCAGAAATCATATTTCTTCAGCAGTAGTTTAGATTCACGGAAAAGCTCTTTAAACACTTGAGATTTTATCTTAAAGGGGTCATATGATGCGATTTCAAGTTTTCCTTTCTCTTTGGAGTGTTACAAGCTGATTGTGAATAGATAAGATCCCTGAAGTTGCAAAGACTAAAGTCTCAAACCCAAAGAGATATTCTTTATCAGAGTTAAGACTCTGCCACACCCCCCTAAAACGACTCGGGGTCACATCACAGTGGAGTCAGCTGTCTTAACCGTGGCTTGTGTGCTGCAAACACATACCAGCTTCATCACTGTGTCTGTCACGTGACTCTGTTCCCCTTTCGGGCTCTGTCTTTACATTTATTTTGAAAGCTGAAGCTCGCGATTATGATAAGGGGCGTTACATTTCCGACGCGTGCTTGTGGTGTTCGGCCAATCACAATGCACTGGGTCAGCTGGCCAATCAGAGCAGACTGCGCTTGTCAAAGGAGGGGGCTTTGTAGAAAACGAAGCGTTTGAGAGAGGCGGGGCATAGAGGACCTACAATAATGTACAGTATTTGAAAAATAATGTGTTTTTTGAACATTAAAGCATGTCAACATATTCTGTTACACCAAATACACCAAATAATGATCTTTAAAAAATCATCATATGACCCCTTTAAAATAAGTTTTATAGGTTTATAATGAAAGTGGATCTTTAAATCCTTAAAGTCAGTGTGTTTGAGTGCTAAAGGGTTTTATTTAAATGAAACCTGCGTCACATCAAGACCTCTCATACTCTGTAGGTTTATAGATGCTATGTAAACATGTTTCGTATATCCGCTCTTTACTCGAGTGTGTTAACCGCTGACATGTTAACGTTAGAGTAGCTGTCACGCTAGCAGCATCGCTCTTCATCCTAAAGAGCGTATTCATCATTTACCGTCTCAAAGGACCGAGCATCAAGACACGTCCACACTTTTCACATGCAGCATTAAATATGAATCCCAGATGGGATCAAGTATTCTTAGATCAAATGTTAGCAGATAAGCAGACTTAGCCGAGCGTTCGCTAATGCTATCCTTAGCAAAAGACCTTTGTGTTCCTGTCAGTGCCAACAAGCTGTTTAAAACCATATGAACATCTCGTTTAGATAGCAGAAGAATTTTATAATTAGCATCAGTGTCTGTTCACTTACATTAAAGTACCATACAGGGTTATTATTATTGACTAAAAGTTAAACTAAAACCATAAAAAAACATACATTGAGACAAAATAAAACCAACATTCCCTGAATAAAATAAAATAAAAAAATAAATAAAAAGTTACTTTTATTTTATTTCCGCTATTAACATTTCTCATTTTCGATAGTTTAGTTTAAGCACAAAAAATGAAGCATTAAAATAACAAACTAAAAACTAAAACCATACATATTATAGACAAAAAAAAATTATTATAGACAAAAAACCTAATAAAAATAACATTGTTGAAGTTGTATAATTTTTATATTTTCTATATGGGAATTTTTAGCTAAAATAATTTACTGTTTGAATGATAATTGACTTTATTTTATATAATAATATGGTGTGATGGAAAAGTACATTCAGCCAGTCATTAAAGCCAAAATCATAATTATGAAAGCTGAAGTGCTAAAATAACTAAAACTAAAACGTAAAAAAAAAGAGATATAAGCATTTAAAAAAAAGAATAAAAACACATAAAATTACTTAATAATAGCATTAAATAACTTTAAAAAAAATATTAATATATTTCCCTTCCAAATGTGCATTCTGAATAAATACATTTAGTTCCCAACTAACCTGCTGCAGTCCAGTTCATCTTCTCATTAACAATATTTTTCTCTTACTGATCATATTTCATACCTGTTTACATTTTTTTAATGAATTTGACTGATAAACACCCTTACAAAAATTTACCATGTTTTTACTATAGTAAATATGTAGCAACCATGTTTTTTTTCTTCCGCGTTATGATTTCCATTTGTATTGCCACAGTTTTTCTACACATACCATGGTTAATTTTCGTAAGAGCAGTATTAAAATAGATGAATGAATGCGTTGCCTTAAAGAAATGTAACAATATTGAACATTTTGGCTAATTAATCTTAAACAGTGTAACGTTGACAGCGTGACTTTGAATATTAATTAAGAATTTTGGCATAAATATTACATACAGTGAAACGACTGTCAATGAAAAATGACAGAATAATGACTAAAATATAATACAAATGAATAAATATGTAACTTTCTAGTCTTTCAGATGGATGACAGCAATGAAGACACTTCCAAAATGAATAAACTGATATTATTATGTGATTTAAACTAATTTTAAAATATTTTTTGTATCTTATATATGATTACAATTTAAAATAACTTTTCTATTTGAAATATATATGTGTGTGTGTGATATTATGTGAATATTATCAGTGATATATATATATATATATAATTACAATTTAAAATAACTTTTTTATTTGAAAAGATATATAAACAAAATGTAAAATATAATACAAATGAATAAATATGTTCATTCTGATCTCATTCATCAGATCTGGCACACAATGCAGCATCGCAGTGACACAGTGTGGTGAAATCGGTAACGTTATGTTGGATTAAAACTACAAGTTCCGTTGAGTTTGGAAAATTCTGTGCACAGTAATCATCGGAATATCTCTTCGCTTGTCTCTGAAAATGTCCGGATTTTGAAATCATCCTGCAGATGCTCACTTTAACAGGCTTTTACTCAACTAGGTGATTACAGCGTATTGAAAAATATACATAACCGGAAGAACCGATACACTGCTTCGACGGGCGCTTCCGGTAATCAATTAAAAATTAAACTCCATTAAAATGAAAACAGAAAACTATTAAATATAATTCAAAATGTTAATGGAAATTGTAACAGTATCTCAATGCTAATATGGCATTGATACTGTAGTATTGCCATTAAAATGACTTAATAAATAACTTGAAATAACGTAAATAATTTGATAACTTTAAAATTAAGAAGAAAATATAAAAATAAAATCTAATTCGAAATATTAACAAAAAACTATAATAAAATTGCTAAAATAATACTGATGCCATAGTATTGGCATTAAAAATACCATGTTTTCTACTTCTCTAAATTTAATGTCACAGAACCTACAATGATGTTGTCTGAAGAGCCCTAATAATTTAAATATGCTAATTAGTGGTTGATTGCTATGTGTTTTTAATGCTTAGTGTGATACAGTGCCACATACAGTGAAAATAATTGTTTATTGTATCTAAAAATGTTGCCTATGTAGTGTGTGGAGAAGATTATATCAAAATGCATTGTGACAAATGCAAAAAATCTGTTTATGATGGTTGGTTATGTAAGGGAAATGTTAATTAACTAATTAAAAATAGATGATATTGTTCTATTTTTACGCAATGCGTTTGTATGCTTATTAGAGTACTGCGTCATTAGCTTAGCAACATACTTGGAGTCAGATGTGAGCCGCGTCTCCTGTGTGCTTCACATGTGCTATTTTTGCGCCGTATGAAGAGCGTTCCAGATCAGTCACGTATGCGACTCTGATTTAGTTAGCTGAGCTCATGATGTTTGGAGGAGAAGCGGCCTGAGCGCGTGCCAGAGATGTGCCACTGCCACTTGTTTTGTGGGTCTGAAGATAATCTGCGTTGTCACAGATGAGTTAGTGTAGTACTAGAGCCGCTGAGCTCCAGAAATGACACTGAGACGTCACTGATAGCTGGAGAAAATACAACAGCTTCAGGAGACGAGTACATGAGAGCGTGTGAGAATGATGTGTTACAAACAAAGTTCTGTGAAATCATGAGTGCATTATTTATGATGAGTTAATGATGCATATTAATCACTTCACACCTTGAGATGTTGCATTGAAGTGTTGCATTAATATAAATCTGGTTTTTAAAATGCACTCATCTTTCTAGTCTTTCAGATGGATGACAGCAATAAAGACACTTCCAAAATGAATAAACTGATATTATTATGTGATTTAAACTAATTTTA
>NW_015542375.1:458452-462824 GCF_001515605.1 Sinocyclocheilus anshuiensis | reverse complement strand
TCTTAATTGAAATATCACACACACACACACACACACACACACACACACACACACACACACATTACCAGTTAAAAGTCTGGAGTTTAGAAGGTTTTTTTAATGTTATGTTATGTTATGTTATGTTATGTTATGTTATGTTATGTTATGTTATGTTATGTTATGTTATGTTATGTTATGTTATGTTATGTTATGTTATGTTATGTTATGTTATGTTATGTTATGTTATGTTATGTTATGTTATGTTATGTTATGTTATGTTATGTTGTTGAAAGAAGTCTCTTATGCTCAAGCAAGGCTGCATTTATTTGATCAAAAAAAGGTTAAACCGTAAAATTGCAAAATATTATTACAATTTAAAATATCTATTTTCAATTTTGATATATTTAAAAAAAGAATTTATTCCTGTGATGCAAATCTGAATTTTGCATTATTCCAGTTTTCAGTGTCACGTGATCCTTCAGAAATAATTTTAATATGCTGATTTTGTTTTTATTTTTATTTTTTATTTTTTTTCAATCAGATAAATACAGACTAGGTGAGCATAGTTGAGGTTTATATATAACCTCTATGTCTAAATGCCATAAGCAGAGCAGTAAAGATATTTCCATCATCTGAAATACCCAATAAATAATCAGAGCTAAAGAACAAAATGGATTATTCCTGAAATAAAATTATTTTACCTTGGCCCAAAGTTTTGGAAGCTGCTTATGATGGAATACCCATATGTAATGCTTAGTCCTACAGTATATGCAAACAAGAGTCATATACCTGCCAAATCCATTAATAATACACAATAATAAAAGCAATAAAATGTTTTATTTATTATCTATTATTTTAAGAAATGGCATATAGGCATGGCTTGCCCTCAAGGCACCTTCTCAACATTTTGAGCAGCCAAGATATTCCAATATATATATATATATATATATAATTACAATTTAAAATAACTTTTTTATTTGAAAAGATATATAAACAAAATGTAAAATATAATACAAATGAATAAATATGTTCATTCTGATCTCATTCATCAGATCTGGCACACAATGCAGCATCGCAGTGACACAGTGTGGTGAAATCGGTAACGTTATGTTGGATTAAAACTACAAGTTCCGTTGAGTTTGGAAAATTCTGTGCACAGTAATCATCGGAATATCTCTTCGCTTGTCTCTGAAAATGTCCGGATTTTGAAATCATCCTGCAGATGCTCACTTTAACAGGCTTTTACTCAACTAGGTGATTACAGCGTATTGAAAAATATACATAACCGGAAGAACCGATACACTGCTTCGACGGGCGCTTCCGGTAATCAATTAAAAATTAAACTCCATTAAAATGAAAACAGAAAACTATTAAATATAATTCAAAATGTTAATGGAAATTGTAACAGTATCTCAATGCTAATATGGCATTGATACTGTAGTATTGCCATTAAAATGACTTAATAAATAACTTGAAATAACGTAAATAATTTGATAACTTTAAAATTAAGAAGAAAATATAAAAATAAAATCTAATTCGAAATATTAACAAAAAACTATAATAAAATTGCTAAAATAATACTGATGCCATAGTATTGGCATTAAAAATACCATGTTTTCTACTTCTCTAAATTTAATGTCACAGAACCTACAATGATGTTGTCTGAAGAGCCCTAATAATTTAAATATGCTAATTAGTGGTTGATTGCTATGTGTTTTTAATGCTTAGTGTGATACAGTGCCACATACAGTGAAAATAATTGTTTATTGTATCTAAAAATGTTGCCTATGTAGTGTGTGGAGAAGATTATATCAAAATGCATTGTGACAAATGCAAAAAATCTGTTTATGATGGTTGGTTATGTAAGGGAAATGTTAATTAACTAATTAAAAATAGATGATATTGTTCTATTTTTACGCAATGCGTTTGTATGCTTATTAGAGTACTGCGTCATTAGCTTAGCAACATACTTGGAGTCAGATGTGAGCCGCGTCTCCTGTGTGCTTCACATGTGCTATTTTTGCGCCGTATGAAGAGCGTTCCAGATCAGTCACGTATGCGACTCTGATTTAGTTAGCTGAGCTCATGATGTTTGGAGGAGAAGCGGCCTGAGCGCGTGCCAGAGATGTGCCACTGCCACTTGTTTTGTGGGTCTGAAGATAATCTGCGTTGTCACAGATGAGTTAGTGTAGTACTAGAGCCGCTGAGCTCCAGAAATGACACTGAGACGTCACTGATAGCTGGAGAAAATACAACAGCTTCAGGAGACGAGTACATGAGAGCGTGTGAGAATGATGTGTTACAAACAAAGTTCTGTGAAATCATGAGTGCATTATTTATGATGAGTTAATGATGCATATTAATCACTTCACACCTTGAGATGTTGCATTGAAGTGTTGCATTAATATAAATCTGGTTTTTAAAATGCACTCATCTTTCTAGTCTTTCAGATGGATGACAGCAATAAAGACACTTCCAAAATGAATAAACTGATATTATTATGTGATTTAAACTAATTTTATTGCATAAAATATTTTTTGTATCTTATATATGATTACAATTTAAAATAACTTTTCTATTTGAAATATATATGTGTGTGTGTGTGTGTGTGTGTGTGTGTGATATTATGTGAATATTATCAGTGATATATATATATAATTACAATTTAAAATAACTTTTTTATTTGAAAAAATATACAAACAAAATGTTAATAATATTTTTTATATTAATTTAAATTTTATTTAAATAAAAAATTATTAAGCCATTTTATGACAATTACACTCACAAAGAGCAGTTTCTGGCTATTAAATTATATTAGAGCCTAATAGTATATTATGTAATATATACATTTTCATAGACTTATTTGACTAATTTCTATGATTTTTCCTAGTGCATACGATTGATTAACCATATGTTTTAAATATTTTATGAATTTAGAATTTTTTTAATTGCAATAATATTTTACAATTGTATAGTTTGTTTTTGGGACCAGTTAAATGCAGCCTTGCTGAGCAGAAGAGACTTTTAAAAACATTGATAAATCTTAATTATTCCAAACTTTTGAATGGTAGTGTTGTATGTATTATCCTGGTTAGAAGATATCTAAATATATTAGTAAGGGAAAATATTATTATTTTTATAATATTCAGTGACTTAAAGAGGGTATTTATTAACTTTTGATGCCGTACGTGTCTCTGTACGCAGCAACTTGAAATCAAATATATGAATTATGTTTTAAGTACAAATACTCATGAGATCATGCTCCTGAGGCAAAATGATTGATTTTGGATCTGATAATGAGATTATGGCAGAACATTAGTAAAGCTTGTCAGGCTGAATTATGGTGCTTTATATATGCTTTTATTTCATTTTCTTTATCTCTGCTTGTACACTGGCATATAGTTGAGCTTAGAGCTCCAGAAATTAACTAAAAAGACAAAAACACCCATTTTTTGACAGGATCTGTATGTGTTTCGTATATTGTGTGAGTGGGTCACATATAGTGGCGTGAAAGACAGAAGAAGAGCAGAACTAATGTGACTTCTTTATTTGGCCGCGTGACCAATCACTTTATGACACATGCGTGTGTGTGTGTGTGTGTGTGTGTGTGTGTTAGAGGACAGGTCACAGGAACGAGACGTCTGTTTTCCTGCTGTTGATGTGAAAGTTAATTTTCCAGCAGTAATGTGACTTCATTCAGGTGTGTGTGTGTGTGTGTGTGTGTGTGTGTGTGTTTCCTCTAAACAAACGGCCTCTAATTACTGTGTTTATATTGCGCTACAGGAGAGATGTGACTTTATATCAAAGATTGGGAAGTAGGGCTGGACAATGACACTTAAAATATCTCTTTGATATTATTCAGTGTATGTGAATCTTGATGTTAATGTATGTGCTTTGAAATGGCATTAAGATCATCTTTAATTTGAAATCTCCAACAAAAAATGTAATCACAAATATATCATAAATATTCACAATATTGCTTAGAAAGCCCAGGTTAATTGTGTAATACTGACTAATTTTCTCACTTTTTTGTTTTGAGATCTCATTAACTGACTAAAACTACATCAGTGGCACATTAATATCTCATAAAATCATACCTCGCCCATATTTCATCCCAAATGATCTCCCAAATTTTTTATCCCATAAATGCAGCCTTGGTGAGCAGAAGAGACATCTTTCAAAAACATTAAGAAAATCATAATTATTGCATACTTTTGACCAGTAGTGTGCATATTTTTCCAGGTTAGAAAATACCTGTATGTATTAAGTAAAATGTATTAAATATAATATTCACAGATTTTATTAACAGTTACAATAATAGGAATTTGGCAGTAAAATGTGCTTATTTGTCATGAATATTTATGTCTTAAATTTAGGCTTCATATTCTTAGAG
>NW_015542375.1:457887-458115 GCF_001515605.1 Sinocyclocheilus anshuiensis | reverse complement strand
ATATATATATATATATATATATATATATATATATATACTTTTTTTATATATTTGAGGGGGAAATATGACTCAGACATGTTCTTGACAGGTTTAACCTACATATCTGTATATTCAGAAGTGATGCTGTTACAACCAACCATATAAATGCCACTCAAGCTGGGAAAAGCACACGCTCACACACTCTCTCTCTCTCTCTCTCTCTCTCTCTCTCTCTCTCTCTCTCTCACA
>NW_015542375.1:452904-457657 GCF_001515605.1 Sinocyclocheilus anshuiensis | reverse complement strand
CACACACACACACTCTCTCTCTCTCACACACACACACACACACACACACACACACCTCACTGTATCCGAATGCAAGCATGAAACATTTGATACTCTCTCAGAATGCATGTTAATGATTTGTTATATGTTAATTAAGACTGTGTAATGCTTTTGAACAAAGACATTAAGGCTGCATTTATTTGATCAAAAATAGAGTAAAATAGTGAAATATTATTACAGTTTAAAATAGCTGTTTTCTATGTAAAATGTAATTAATTTTCAGCATCATTACTCCAGTCTTCAGATATGCTAGCGCTCAAAAATGTGAGTTTTTAATGTTGTTCAAATAAGTCTCTTCTGCTCACCAAAGCTGCATTTGGTTGATTAAAATACAGGAAAAATTGTGAAATATTATTACAATTTATAATAACCATTTTCTTTTGCAATATATTTTAAAATGTAATTTATTCCTGTGAGCAAAGCTGTATTTTCAGCATCATTACTCCAGTCTTCAGTGTCACATGATCTTCAGAAAGCATTCTAATATGCTGATTTATTATCAATGTGGAAAACAATAGTGCTGCCCAATATTTTTGTGGAAACTGTGATACATTTTATTTTTCAGGATTCGCAGATGAATAGAAAGTTCAAAAGAACAGCATTTGTTTGAAATATAAATATTTTGTAACATTATAAATGTCTTTACTGGCACTTTTGATCAATTTAATGCATCCTTGTTGAATAAAATATATATATTTTTTCATCTTACCCCAAACTTTTCACAATAATATCATTATTGCTAATAATCAGAAATGTTTCTTGAGCAGCAAATCAGCATATTAGAATGATTTCTGAAGATCATGTGACACTGAAGACTGGAGTAATGATGCTGAAAATACAGCTGCGCATCACAGAAATCAATTACATTTTTACAATATATTCACATAGTAAACACTTATTTTAAGTTGTAATAATATTTTACTATTTTTAATGTATTTTAATGCAATAATTAATGCAGCCTTGAGGAGCAAAAAATCCAGTTATTGCAAACTTTTGACCAATAGCGCGCACATGTTTGAGGTTAGAAGATATCTAAATGCACTTATAAGTGAAATTTATATTAATACGTTTTTTTTTTTAATATCCAGAGACATAAAATACATAATTAATGAACATTTTTTCTAGAATCTTCATGTGTTGATGTTGTATGAGTCTCTATTACAAATATATGGGTGATGCTTTATGTACAAATACTCTTGAGATGATGTTCCTGAGGCAAAATTATTGATTTTGGATCTGATAATGAGATTATGACATCACATTGTTCAAAAACAAGCTCATCGGGTGCTGAATTATAGTGTTTCACGTATACTTTTATTTGAGTTTCTTCATCTCTGCTTGCGTGTCTTTTCACTTTCCCTGCTGCAAATGAAGTAAAGCGAGCAGAGACAGCTGCTGAACGTCTCTGTGTGGATTGATTTATTTAAGGGTCAGAGAGGAGTGCGGCGCTTCTTCATCAGTGACGGCTTATAAAGTCAAGTTAATCTGCACCTCGGCGTGTTGAAGGATCGACGGCGGCGCCACTGCTCACGCCACCTTTGAATCTGTCCGTGAAATTGATTTTCTTTAGGCAAGTGTAATGGAGCAGCTTTCTACCTTATCCATTTTTAACATGTAAGAAAAGAGCTTAAAGAGAGCTGATGAAGTGCTCGATCTTTGTCTGTCATGGCCTTTTCGTTACACAGATCACCTGGTCTTTCGCTCTTCACATCTCTGACGTTCAGTGTTTGTTATCCTGCGCTTCCCTCTGAGACTCAAACACAGGCTTTGGTCTCCTGGTCAGTGTTGTTTTAGTATGATTTATGTACCCTTATATTGTTAATTAATATTTTTAAATAGCTTTTGTTTTTATATTTTAAAAATAATTGTAGTAACATTTCACAATGGTACTGTTTTTACTGTGTTTTTTATCAAATAAATTCAGCCTTGGTGAGCAGAAGAGACTTCTGTCTAAAACATTCAAAAAAACTTTATTAATTATTTATTAATGTAATTATTCCATTCTCCAAACCCGTAGTGTACATATATTTCATGTTCGAAAATATCTGAATGTATTAATAAGTGAAATTTATTAATTAGAATATTTTGATATATTAGTATTATTTATATACCAATGTAATATTTATTATTCATTTAATTTAGCTTTTATATTTATATGGTTTGTTTATTTTAATTGCGTTAATTTTATGTGCTTTTGTCATTTATATAGTTTTTTTTATATATATTTCTATTTAGCTTTTATTTATTTTAGTTTTAGGAATTAAAATATATATTTTTTTATTTGTTTGTTTGTTTTTCCAGTTAATTGCCAAAGCAACATGTTTAATGTTTATTTCATTTGTTAAAATGTATTTCAAACTACTGCTTGCGACTATGAACTTTTTTTAGGAGCACCAGTGCGACTGACCCGATCATCATCATACTTGTGATTGCACTCAGGGGAGCTTCAAAGGTTTCTACGGGGAAGTCGTGGCCTAATGGTTAGAGAGTCGGACTCGTAACCCAAAGGTTACGAGTTCAAGTTTCAGGTCCGGCAGGGATTGTAGGTGGGGGGAGTGAATGTACAACGCTCTCTTCCACCTTCAATACCACGACTGAGGTGCCCTTGAGCAAGGCACCGAATCCCCAACTGCTCCCCGGGCGCCGCAGCATAAATGGCTGGCCACTGCTCCGGGGGTGTGTTCACTGCTGTGAGTGTGCACTTTAGATGGGTTAAATGCAGAGCACTAATTCCTAGTATGGGTAACCATACTTGGCCACATGTCATGTCACTTTTCACTTTTTTTTCACACTGATTTCATTTGATTGGTAACTTATGTTTCTTATTCTACTTGTTCTTATTCTGCCGTTTTAATTACAATTTTTAAGAAGCTTATAAAATAGAATTTTTTTAAGAATTTGACAAAAGATTACATACTTTTAATAAAGATAGAAAAATGCCATTACAAAGGTAAAAACAAAATTCTACTGTAAATCTCTTTAAGGAATCAAATAACAGACATATCTCACGAATCCTTTCATAAGCAAAGTGAGAGATTCATTGCGCAGTGTAGAGAGCTTCGTTGATTATAGATGTGAGATCGAGATGAACTGAGATGAGTGCCAGCTTTTAATGATTTTTAAAGGAGTTTGTAAATGTGATACTGATTTAATACAATACAATTCAATAAACAAGAAGTTAATATTACGTGACTTACATTGTCTGACTATAACACTATTGTCTGATTTTACTCTATTTCGTCGTCGAAAATAGTTTAAAACAAAGACACAGCGAAGCAGCTGCGCATCTCCATTCAAACACAGCGGTGTTTCGTTTATGAATGAACGGGCGTTTTTAAACGAATCTAGTGAGTCAGTGATTCAATTACCCATTCATAAATACCCATTCCTGAATGAATCAGCTGTCCGAACGAATCAATTGAATGAATGTTTCAGTGATAAAATCAGTGACAGCCACCTGCTGGCAGTTTTAGTTTAATTTTTAAAGTATCTTTTCAGTTATTTAAATCATTTAATATTTCTATATTCATACTTTTAATAAAGTTAGAAAAATGCCATTACAAAGGTAAAAACAAAATTCTACTGTAAATCACTTTAAGGAGTCAAATATCACCTCGTAATGGGAAGGCAAATTTTTTATAAAATTTTGGATTATTGATTAGAAGGTGCTCCTAAATACACAATTAGTTCTAAACACAAGTGCTCCTAAAAAGAAAAGTAAGCGTAGAGCCCTGTATTTAATTAATTAATTACTTGCTTGTTTGTTTGTTTATGTTGGTTATTTTTTTTATTTTTAATGGTTTTAGTTAACAATAACAACACTGCTTGTGCTTTCGTCACTTTTATTATTTTTTAATATTTATAGCTTTAATTTATTTTTATTTAAGTTTTGGTAATTTTTAATTAAGTTAAAAAAAATATATATTTTACTTAAGCGTAATTTTTAACAGTCATTTTAAATATTTGTGTATTTTCACTGAATATATAGTTGATTTTCGCAAGAAGCGTATTATTTTAAACAATTTCATTATGCTGTACACTATAAAATATTTTTTATAAGTTCTAAATAATACAAAGATTATAGATGGTTTTTACAAGAAAATACAATTTCTACTTCAAAATGTCACATTTAATTCAGTGTGCTTTCTTTGATATTAATTGTGAAATTTCAGAGTGAAAATTGTTTCCTAGTTTTTTTTTTTTCCGAGTAAATCCTATTTATGTTATAAATTTATCAATTACTTGAATTAATTTTATTTGATCATGCCCAGCAAGCAATTTTGCGTTTAAAAGACGTCTATTAGACGTCTAAATATAGCCTAGACGTCTAGGCTAAAACGAGGCTAAATGTTAAAAAAGAGAGAAGCTCTCTGGTAAATGTTGTGTGTTTTATACACATACCTCTGATGACCGAGAACAGTGCACTCTTTTCAAATGCCTCTTTCTGCAGTGGACCACCCCCCTTCATGTTGAATTTGGGCATGAGGGAATTTTTTTCAAACCCTAAAATATAATACAGATTGAGGTGGTTAACCATTGCAGACAAAGTTTGACATTTCACAAATACTTAACCGAGACGTTGAAATGACGGCTATTGCTTGCTGGGTGGCAGCAGTTATTCATCATCATCATCGAAAATCATTTTTACACACACACACACACACACACACACACACACACACACACACACATAGATTACAAGACGTTTTTACAA
>NW_015542375.1:442026-452397 GCF_001515605.1 Sinocyclocheilus anshuiensis | reverse complement strand
ACACACACACACACATAGATTATAAGACGTTTTTACAAGAAAATACTTTTTTAACTTTAAAATTTCATGTTTAAAACTGTTTCATTGTTTTTGTTATTTTTTGTTTTTTTAAATAGCAATTTTATTTATTTATTTATTATAATTTTTTTTTAAATATATTTTTTAAATCCTACACCAAATTTGTAGATTTTATTTTTAGATTTTAGAAATAGTCCCTATTTTTAGAAGGGCCTTTAACAGCATGAGACGGAGCTCAGCATAGTTACTGTATGCGTTTGAATGCCAGTCGGGCTGCAGAACCGAGCGCCTGTGACCAAAGATGGCAGATTTAAATTTTCTGGTTGGTTATGCTAGATAAAATTAGCCTGGTCTTGTGTGCTGGGGAAAATGGCAGTGGTTTGGGAACACTGAGTCAGTGCAGTGCGTTTTATTGACGCATTACTCCGTGTGAGACCTGCTAACATGATTACGTCTGAATTGTTGATGGATTACGCCGCGGTCTTCATCAAGGACTTGAGCGTATGAAGAGCGTAAATCCACTCTGTTCCGTGCACTCCTCTTGTCTTTTGATCAGTCCTGTATGTTGTTTCTGGGTCAAGAGCAGAGCCGATTCCGACACGAGAAACCGCAGAACCGGGCCTGTTCCCATGGCAACAGTGTGGGGTTGGATTGTGTTTACCGTTGATGGGGGCAGAAGCCCGGCACACGGTTTCCCATGAGGCTTTGCCTAAAAGTGGGGCAGTCCCTCCCATCAGGCGCTGCATTGAGCCAAATCCCCTCAGATCAGAGCACGATGTTTCGCTCAGAATGAACTCTGATGACTGGCATCCGGCGTCGCGGACAGCGTAAAGCTTTTATCTCCAAAACCACAAACGCGTGGAAAACAATGTCAGCCGATGGCTTACGGCCGCATTTCAGGAGCGTTTTGAGTGTTCAGTGTGTGTGTGAGAAACCCCTGATTTGGATTGTTGCACATCATGCTCTTAAAACCCAACAAAACGCATGCAGTTACAGTAAAATAGTGCAGGAGTTTTCATTACACATCGGATTGAGGTTAAAGATCAAATAAATCATGTATCATCTCCTCTTACACTCTTATCTAATTCATACACACTTACATCAGTCTTACATATTATGAGTTGCTTGTCTGATAGATTCCTGCAGAGCTTCTGAGTGAAATAAAAAGTCTAGTTTTACACTAAAAAAATGAATTGAAATGTTGGATTTACTCAGAATTTTCACAAATAATTACAAAGAAATGGCAAGTAATATAGTAAAATAAACATTACATTTTGAAATAGAAAGACTAAAATAATGTTTTCTTGTAAAACATACTCCAATAATCCTTTTACAACTTCAAAAAACTCATAACATTTTTTAAAGTCTGTAGTTTTTATACATTTTTAAATTTGTCATTATTATTATTTTATTATTATTATTATTATTATTATTATTATTATTTATTTATGAACAATAAAAATGAGTTAAAATTGACTTGATTCCAAGTTTTTTTATTTTTTATTTATGATTTTAGTTTTAGTGAAATAGCTCTGGTTCTCTCTCATTTTCCTTGAAGTGTCAATTTTGTCTCAAAAAAAGAGAAAGAAAAAAGACAAACAAATTAGTAACAATAACATGAACTAACAATGAAAAATAATTCTAACACATTTATTAATCTTAGTTTATGTTAATTTCGATATTTACGAACACATTAAAATCAAAAGTTGTATTTGTTAATATTATTTAATGGTCCTGAGCTAATATGAACTAACAAGACCAGTTGTATTTTTATTAACCAATGTTAACAAGGATAATTAAACACAGTAACAAATGTATTGCCCGTTGTTAGTTAATGCACTAATGAACTAACATTAACTAATGAAACCTTATTGTAAAGTGTTATCAACACTTAAGGATCAAATCTCATCTGGAGACATATATGCAACAATTAGGGTGTTTTTCTCGAGAGAAGACTGCATTTGCTCTCCAATAAATGTCACTGCTGTCTTGGAGAAACAACTTTTTACAGAAGACATTCTTTCCTACAAAAGGATTTAGAGATCAGTGACCACACAGATAACCAAAAATGAACACAATGCAACCAAATATTTGTATAGCTCTACAAAATAAACTTTTATCATATTTAGGAGATGCTCACTGACCTCTGATAACCTCCTACAGACAGACACCAGTGAAACCAGTGTGCTCTATGATGATGATGATGATGATGATGATGATGTCACTTCCTGGCACATTCGATGGCTCAATTACCAACAAACCTCACGCTGAGAGGACGAAGCAGATGGTTCTGCTACTTGCTGGACTGGACTCATGAGTTATAAAACACCTCAAAATACAGGCGACACACACAGAGTTTCACGAGGAAATAAGTGATGATGGATAATCACACTGTGGATTTGAAACATTGACACGCACATACAGAACTGCTTTGAAAGTTTGGCCGGTTTCTGCAGTCCAGAGCCAGGACTTCACCAGTCCAAGATTCGTCCGGAGGGAAATGAATGAGAATAAACAGAAAAAGGACTCAACTAATAATAGAAGGAGAAATATAGAATAAACAGTGCATCAATTAACAATTAACAAACAGTAACTCACTGATGCTACAGTGGTATGGGTGGTTGCTAGGCGTTGCTAGGGTGTTCTTGGCCATTTCTAGGTGGGTTCTTGATGTTCTGATCTCTATGACTCGAGTGTCTCCTTCAGTGTCTGTCTGTTGGATTTTTCATCTGTTTCTGGTGCAACAAGTAAAAATTATGCATCTGGTCATCATTCTGGAAACTTTGCAGTTTTCAAAAGCCATTGCTGGGGAAAGACACTTTTAAAAGTAATGCATTTCAATATTGTGCTACTCCATAAAAAAAGTAACTAGTTATGTTACTCAGTTACTTTTTGTGAAGAGTAATACATTACGTTACTTTTGTGTTACATTTTGTCATCTGGGCTGGGCTTGCTTATTTAAAAAAATAAAATAAAAAAGTTATATTTTTGGCAACTGTAAAGGCCCTTTCACACCAAAAGTAATAAACCTCAGGCTTTAGGAAATACCTCTGTACGTCCTCCCAATTATAATTAACACAAGGACAGGAGAGCTGCCAGTCAATAAATAGGAAAACAAAGTAACTGGCGTTAATTATTTGAAAAAGTAACTCAGATATTTCCTCGTAAATTTAAAAGTAACTTTTACTAGTTACTTGAAAAAAGTAATCAGATTACGTAACTCACCTTTACTTGTAATGTGTTACTACCCCCAACACTGTCAAAAAAACAACAAAATGACTAAAACAAAACTGAAATTAGGAAAATATGAAAACAAAACCTAATTCAGACTTAATAAGCTATAATAGTATCTTGGTATTGAAATAACTATAACGTCTCCATGAAAAAGCTGAGCAATGCTGTTTTCCTCTGGCTCTCGTTCAGGTGTGTGACCACAAATCAGATCTTTACATATCAGTCCGTTTTGTTAATATCTATTCATAAAAACAGATGCAGTGCAGGATCGTAGATAGAAAATAATAGTACTGTTATAATAATAAAAACATGTTTATCATTTCAAATGCTCATATTTACAGTAGTGCGCTAGAAGTTTACTATTATATCATGTTCTTGTTCATCGTTTTATGTAGGATGGATTATTGAGCGCTCAAGGTCACTGTGTGATGAGCAGCCATTCATCCAGCATTTGACCTTTGCCCTCGTTGCCCCTCGCCATAATTTCTTCTTCAACATGACATCAATGCTTTATGTCAGTCGGTTAGACTGTCAGCGATCCAGCTGCTCATTGAGCTGTCAGCGTGTGTTTGTAAACCCACAGACCAACCCAAAACTGGCTGTGGCTCGTCCGCTGGTGAGGTTTGGGACATTTAGATACGTCAGACTAATCGGTTTTGTTTTCTAAATGTCATGCAAACAGCAGCTTTCCCATTGCAGCAGCAAACATCCGTCCGGTACAGTGGCTGTGATGAATGTCGGGCCGCTGATTAGTTTGGGCTTGAAATTGTGTGGTTTCTCCACACACATACTCTATGTTAAACTGTATGAAAGCCCAGGGCATGCTGGGTAATGTCCTCTGGTCTTGTTTCACAAACTTTGTGTCTGTATTTGTGCTGTGGCCGTGATTGAGTTATAGTCTCGTGTCTCAGACCTTTTACTGTTGCTGTAAGGTCTGCTTCTCTTTGCAGTTTATTCTTGTCAAAACCACCCACTTATAAAGACTAACAGAGTTTACTTTGTGTGTTTAGGTCGTTTTGAAGTAGGATGTTTCTTATCCAGGTGTGACGTGTCTCTTCTTGTTTGCATGTGCTTTTTTCTGTTTAATACCATACCATAACAATAATTGCATCAGGCGAATAGCATTGACTATTGAAGTCAAAGTCATATGCCTCTTTTGCATTTGAGGAAGGTGTGTTTGATTTGAAATAAGTGGTGGTTTATTATTATTCATATGCTATTATAGTATTCATTCATGTTTTTAATTAGTTTTTTTTTTTTTAGATGAGCTATTTTCACTTTAATTTTAGTAAAATTGATAGTAATTTGCTTTCATTTGCATTTTCATTCAGTTTTATTTACATTTTTTGTTTAATTTATATTTATTTATATTTATTTTAGTTTCAGTTTTAATCATTTTAGTACCTCAGCTTAAACTTCATTTCTAGTTTTTTGTTTGTTTGTTTTACGTTTTTCAGCTAATATTTCATTTAATATTATAATCAGCAAAAACTTTTTTTGTGCACATATTTAATCTTAAATGGATAGTTCACGCCACTGTTGTTATAGTTAACTAAAACTGAAACTAAAAATAAAACTAGGGGTGCTCCGATCGATCGGCTACCGATCACTATCGGCCGATAATCGCTTTGGGATGATTGATCGGCGGTCTCTAAAAGGCCGATCTCAAGCTGATGACGCTGCCGTGAGAGGTTTGGCATGACATGCAGCTGCACCGTCTCAGTCTCTGTCCGGCGCGGGTGAAATAATTATAATTCTGAAGGTGAGGTACTCACTTTCATATTTTTTCATTAAATAACTTATAAAGTAATTTGAAAACCTTGTGTGAGACGTAATTTCACAAGCAGCGTGAGTGAATCACAATGCACGCGTTCTCTCTCTTTCGCTCTCAAAATATGTAACATTTTTAACATTTTTTAAAGTCTGTAGTTTTTATACATTTTTAAATTTGTCATTATTATTATTTTATTATTATTATTATTATTATTATTATTATTATTTATTTATGAACAATAAAAATGAGTTAAAATTGACTTGATTCCAAGTTTTTTTATTTTTTATTTATGATTTTAGTTTTAGTGAAATAGCTCTGGTTCTCTCTCATTTTCCTTGAAGTGTCAATTTTGTCTCAAAAAAAGAGAAAGAAAAAAGACAAACAAATTAGTAACAATAACATGAACTAACAATGAAAAATAATTCTAACACATTTATTAATCTTAGTTTATGTTAATTTCGATATTTACGAACACATTAAAATCAAAAGTTGTATTTGTTAATATTATTTAATGGTCCTGAGCTAATATGAACTAACAAGACCAGTTGTATTTTTATTAACCAATGTTAACAAGGATAATTAAACACAGTAACAAATGTATTGCCCGTTGTTAGTTAATGCACTAATGAACTAACATTAACTAATGAAACCTTATTGTAAAGTGTTATCAACACTTAAGGATCAAATCTCATCTGGAGACATATATGCAACAATTAGGGTGTTTTTCTCGAGAGAAGACTGCATTTGCTCTCCAATAAATGTCACTGCTGTCTTGGAGAAACAACTTTTTACAGAAGACATTCTTTCCTACAAAAGGATTTAGAGATCAGTGACCACACAGATAACCAAAAATGAACACAATGCAACCAAATATTTGTATAGCTCTACAAAATAAACTTTTATCATATTTAGGAGATGCTCACTGACCTCTGATAACCTCCTACAGACAGACACCAGTGAAACCAGTGTGCTCTATGATGATGATGATGATGATGATGATGATGTCACTTCCTGGCACATTCGATGGCTCAATTACCAACAAACCTCACGCTGAGAGGACGAAGCAGATGGTTCTGCTACTTGCTGGACTGGACTCATGAGTTATAAAAGACCTCAAAATACAGGCGACACACACAGAGTTTCACGAGGAAATAAGTGCTGATGGATAATCACACTGTGGATTTGAAACATTGACACGCACATACAGAACTGCTTTGAAAGTTTGGCCGGTTTCTGCAGTCCAGAGCCAGGACTTCACCAGTCCAAGATTCGTCCGGAGGGAAATGAATGAGAATAAACAGAAAAAGGACTCAACTAATAATAGAAGGAGAAATATAGAATAAACAGTGCATCAATTAACAATTAACAAACAGTAACTCACTGATGCTACAGTGGTATGGGTGGTTGCTAGGCGTTGCTAGGGTGTTCTTGGCCATTTCTAGGTGGGTTCTTGATGTTCTGATCTCTATGACTCGAGTGTCTCCTTCAATGTCTGTCTGTTGGATTTTTCATCTGGTTTCTGGTGCAACGAGTAAAAATTATGCATCTGGTCATTTCCTGGCACATTCGATGGCTCAATTACCAACAAACCTCACGCTGAGAGGACGAAGCAGATGGTTCTGCTACTTGCTGGACTGGACTCATGAGTTATAAAAGACCTCAAAATACAGGCGACACACACAGAGTTTCACGAGGAAATAAGTGATGATGGATAATCACACTGTGGATTTGAAACATTGACACGCACATACAGAACTGCTTTGAAAGTTTGGCCGGTTTCTGCAGTCCAGAGCCAGGACTTCACCAGTCCAAGATTCGTCCGGAGGGAAATGAATGAGAATAAACAGAAAAAGGACTCAACTAATAATAGAAGGAGAAATATAGAATAAACAGTGCATCAATTAACAATTAACAAACAGTAACTCACTGATGCTACAGTGGTATGGGTGGTTGCTAGGCGTTTCTAGGGTGTTCTTGGCCATTTCTAGGTGGGTTCTTGATGTTCTGATCTCTATGACTCGAGTGTCTCCTTCAGTGTCTGTCTGTTGGATTTTTCATCTGTTTCTGGTGCAACAAGTAAAAATTATGCATCTGGTCATCATTCTGGAAACTTTGCAGTTTTCAAAAGCCATTGCTGGGGAAAGACACTTTTAAAAGTAATGCATTTCAATATTGTGCTACTCCATAAAAAAAGTAACTAGTTATGTTACTCAGTTACTTTTTGTGAAGAGTAATACATTACGTTACTTTTGTGTTACATTTTGTCATCTGGGCTGGGCTTGCTTATTTAAAAAAATAAAATAAAAAAGTTATATTTTTGGCAACTGTAAAGGCCCTTTCACACCAAAAGTAATAAACCTCAGGCTTTAGGAAATACCTCTGTACGTCCTCCCAATTATAATTAACACAAGGACAGGAGAGCTGCCAGTCAATAAATAGGAAAACAAAGTAACTGGCGTTAATTATTTGAAAAAGTAACTCAGATATTTCCTCGTAAATTTAAAAGTAACTTTTACTAGTTACTTGAAAAAAGTAATCAGATTACGTAACTCACCTTTACTTGTAATGTGTTACTACCCCCAACACTGTCAAAAAAACAACAAAATGACTAAAACAAAACTGAAATTAGGAAAATATGAAAACAAAACCTAATTCAGACTTAATAAGCTATAATAGTATCTTGGTATTGAAATAACTATAACGTCTCCATGAAAAAGCTGAGCAATGCTGTTTTCCTCTGGCTCTCGTTCAGGTGTGTGACCACAAATCAGATCTTTACATATCAGTCCGTTTTGTTAATATCTATTCATAAAAACAGATGCAGTGCAGGATCGTAGATAGAAAATAATAGTACTGTTATAATAATAAAAACATGTTTATCATTTCAAATGCTCATATTTACAGTAGTGCGCTAGAAGTTTACTATTATATCATGTTCTTGTTCATCGTTTTATGTAGGATGGATTATTGAGCGCTCAAGGTCACTGTGTGATGAGCAGCCATTCATCCAGCATTTGACCTTTGCCCTCGTTGCCCCTCGCCATAATTTCTTCTTCAACATGACATCAATGCTTTATGTCAGTCGGTTAGACTGTCAGCGATCCAGCTGCTCATTGAGCTGTCAGCGTGTGTTTGTAAACCCACAGACCAACCCAAAACTGGCTGTGGCTCGTCCGCTGGTGAGGTT
Organism: Sinocyclocheilus anshuiensis; assembly: GCF_001515605.1. Classification (NCBI taxonomy): domain Eukaryota; kingdom Metazoa; phylum Chordata; class Actinopteri; order Cypriniformes; family Cyprinidae; genus Sinocyclocheilus; species Sinocyclocheilus anshuiensis. The sequence goes on along the minus strand of NW_015542375.1, from coordinate 444,184 downwards.
TGGGACATTTAGATACGTCAGACTAATCGGTTTTGTTTTCTAAATGTCATGCAAACAGCAGCTTTCCCATTGCAGCAGCAAACATCCGTCCGGTACAGTGGCTGTGATGAATGTCGGGCCGCTGATTAGTTTGGGCTTGAAATTGTGTGGTTTCTCCACACACATACTCTATGTTAAACTGTATGAAAGCCCAGGGCATGCTGGGTAATGTCCTCTGGTCTTGTTTCACAAACTTTGTGTCTGTATTTGTGCTGTGGCCGTGATTGAGTTATAGTCTCGTGTCTCAGACCTTTTACTGTTGCTGTAAGGTCTGCTTCTCTTTGCAGTTTATTCTTGTCAAAACCACCCACTTATAAAGACTAACAGAGTTTACTTTGTGTGTTTAGGTCGTTTTGAAGTAGGATGTTTCTTATCCAGGTGTGACGTGTCTCTTCTTGTTTGCATGTGCTTTTTTCTGTTTAATACCATACCATAACAATAATTGCATCAGGCGAATAGCATTGACTATTGAAGTCAAAGTCATATGCCTCTTTTGCATTTGAGGAAGGTGTGTTTGATTTGAAATAAGTGGTGGTTTATTATTATTCATATGCTATTATAGTATTCATTCATGTTTTTAATTAGTTTTTTTTTTTTTAGATGAGCTATTTTCACTTTAATTTTAGTAAAATTGATAGTAATTTGCTTTCATTTGCATTTTCATTCAGTTTTATTTACATTTTTTGTTTAATTTATATTTATTTATATTTATTTTAGTTTCAGTTTTAATCATTTTAGTACCTCAGCTTAAACTTCATTTCTAGTTTTTTGTTTGTTTGTTTTACGTTTTTCAGCTAATATTTCATTTAATATTATAATCAGCAAAAACTTTTTTTGTGCACATATTTAATCTTAAATGGATAGTTCACGCCACTGTTGTTATAGTTAACTAAAACTGAAACTAAAAATAAAACTAGGGGTGCTCCGATCGATCGGCTACCGATCACTATCGGCCGATAATCGCTTTGGGATGATTGATCGGCGGTCTCTAAAAGGCCGATCTCAAGCTGATGACGCTGCCGTGAGAGGTTTGGCATGACATGCAGCTGCACCGTCTCAGTCTCTGTCCGGCGCGGGTGAAATAATTATAATTCTGAAGGTGAGGTCCTCATTTTCATATTTTTTCATTAAATAACTTATAAAGTAATTTGAAAACCTTGTGTGAGACGTAATTTCACAAGCAGCGTGAGTGAATCACAATGCACGCGTTCTCTCTCTTTCGCTCTCAAAATATGCAAATGGCTTCAAATCACCACATCGCGTCTGTCTATAAGCGAGCTGCATGCTGCACAGTTGACACAGGAATAGTCACTTGCACAGTCGAGGCAGTGTCACATCGTCACTAAAGTATATAAATTGCATTTCTTTTTAATTCTTGCCCGTGTTTAACCATTCAGCACTCGCGCGATCTCCGGGAGACCGTACACTCATGCACACTTGCAGCGCACACACATAACGCCAGGTTCACATTACTCCGTTTGCAGTGCATACGTGGTGCGTATTTTTTCCACGCTCATGTTAACGGATTAAAGCGTTCACTGCACACGGTTGCTGTCCGGTAGTGGGTCCAGTAGCGGTGCGTCTGCAGCAGTGCAGAGATCGTTTCCGCACCAAGTCTACTGCTGCGCTGCAAGTAGAGGTCTGCACCCGACCGCATTTTTTTGTGCCGCGGAATTAAATTCCCGAATAAAACGTGGGAGCGGTCGGTAACAATGTCCCGTTCCCGACGTCCATTTAGAACAGCATATCTGCGATTTATTCTTATTGACCACCGGTACAGCTTGCGCTCAGGACTGTTATGCACGCGCTGCACGCATGCTTTAACGTCACACGTTTTATTTGCGGGGTCTGTGCGCAGCATGTGCATAACGATGCTCAGAGCAGGCTGTACCGGTGGTAAATATACGGCCCTCAGACAGAACAGGCAGGCTGTCGATGAGTGACAGAGCAGAATAAGGATGGAGCAAAGTGTGGATGCGCTGTCCTTGAAGGACGTTCAACTCGGTTTTGTTTATATTTTTCTTAGCCTATAATTTTAAATGACAGATGTCGTTTTTATTTATTTTTCTCTGCGACACTTATAGCCTACTGTGTTAACAGAAAAATGTCAAACGAATTT
>NW_015542375.1:440355-440759 GCF_001515605.1 Sinocyclocheilus anshuiensis | reverse complement strand
ACCCAAATGGGCTCCAAAAAAAAAAAAAAAAAAAAAGACAGGCGGTAGTTGAGTGCATGAAGGAGAGATGTGAGGGCACAAACAGTGCTGTTCAAGGTCTCTACTAAATCATGCTTATAGTAATTTAATGTGTACATATTTTAAAGCATTGAATCGCTATAGAAATTGTGATTCATTCGATTCTTAGCGTTTTAAATCGATTAATGGCCAAATATACGATTCACGATTCAAAAATCCATGTTTAAAGATCGATGCATATGCATCGCCAGGGTTTGTAATTAGGGGTGCTCCGATTGATCGGCTACCGATCATTATCGGCCGATGGGATGATTGAGATGATTGATCGGCGGTCTCTAAAAGGCCGATCTCAAGCTGATGACGCTGCCGTGAGAGGACATGCAGCT
>NW_015542375.1:439607-440257 GCF_001515605.1 Sinocyclocheilus anshuiensis | reverse complement strand
CTCTCTCTCTCTCTCTCTCTCTCTCTCTCTCTCTCTCTCTCTCTCTCTCAAAATATGCAAATGGCTTCAGATCACCACACATCGCGTCTGTCTATAAGCGAGCTGCATGCTGCACAGTTGACAGGAATTGTCACTTGCACAGTCGAGGCAGTGTCACATCATCACTAAAGTTGATAAATTGCATTACTTTTTAATTCTTGCCAGTGTTTAATCATTCAGCACCCGCGCGCTCTCCTGCAGACTGAGCGCTCATGCACATCACTCGCAGCACACACACATAATGCCAAGTTCACATTATTCCGTTTGCAGTGCATACGTGGTGCGTATTTTTTCCACGCTCATGTTAACGGATTAAAGCGTTCACTGCACACGGTTGCTGTCCGGTAGTGGGTCCAGTAGCGGTGCGTCTGCAGCAGTGCAGAGATCGTTTCCGCACCAAGTCTACTGCTGCGCTGCAAGTAGAGGTCTGCACCCGACCGCATTTTTTTGTGCCGCGGAATTAAATTCCCGAATAAAACGTGGGAGCGGTCGGTAACAATGTCCCGTTCCCGACGTCCATTTAGAACAGCATATCTGCGATTTATTCTTATTGACCACCGGTACAGCTTGCGCTCAGGACTGTTATGCACGCGCTGCACGCATGCTTTAAA
>NW_015542375.1:437877-438031 GCF_001515605.1 Sinocyclocheilus anshuiensis | reverse complement strand
TATTTTCTATTTTCTCTGACACTTTTTTTTCCTACTGTGTTGCATAAAATATTAAACTAATTTTGTGTTAATTCATATTTCATATAAATTCAAGTCAAAGTCAATAAATTCAAGACTCTTGACAAGACGAATAAAATAACATACAATTTTGTGA
>NW_015542375.1:413776-437767 GCF_001515605.1 Sinocyclocheilus anshuiensis | reverse complement strand
AGCAGGTGAACAAAGAGTGAATATATAGCAGGAGCGGGTGGGTGCGGAATAGAACCTTGCGGGAGCGGGCGGGAGCGGGACTAAAAAAAATAGTCCCGCGCAGACCTCTAGCTGCAAGCGCTGAATTAAAGTTACAGCGCATTGTTTGCACAGTAAATATGAACATGGACTGACACGAAAATGTAGTAATTAGAATTGCAATGCTGAAAAAGCATTTTCAGTGACGATGTTTGGATTTGAAATCAAAATAATGGATAAATGTTGTGTTTGTGGTAAACACGGATCAGTAGCGGACTCTGTGTGAAAGCTGCTTCTCTTCTCACAAGAGACACCTAAGAGGGGAATTTCCCCGCATTTTCAAAAATGAAATTCAGGCCCTGAATAAATGTCTAAAAATCCTGATTGGAGTATCACTATAAATAGTTATAAATGATAAAAAGTAGGCTTTAAAAAGATCGGTATCGGTGATCGGTATCGGCAGATACTGCTTTCTGTGATCGGCGATCGGCCTCAAAAATCCTGATCGGAGCACCCCTAAATAAAACCTTATTTTTTTTTACTTAATAAACAAACATGAATGGAAATCAAATAAAATATATTTTTAAAAATCAGTTGCCAAGGCAACATTTTTTATTATAATGTAGCTTAACTTGAAATAAAAATTAACTGAAAAAAATTAATAAATTATACATATAAAAAAAATGACAAAAGCACACGACAAAATTACTAAAACTTTAACAAAAATTGACATTGATGTATGGTTTGTTAGGATCGGACAATATTTGGTTGAGATACAACTATTTGAAAATCTGGAATCTGAGGGTGCAAAAAAAAAAAAAATCTAAATATTGAAAAAATCGCCTTTAAAGTTGTCCAAATAAAATCCATAGCAATGCATATTACTAATCAAAAATTACATTTTGATATATTAACAGTAGGACATTTACAAAATATCTTCATGGAACATGATCTTTACTTAATATCCTAATGATTTTTGGTATATATATAAAAAAAAAAAAAACGATAATTTTGACCCATACAATGTATTGTTGGCTATTGCTACAAATATACCTGTGCTACTTATGACTGCTTTTGTGCTCCAGGGTCACATATTTTTTTTAATTCATCATCGCTTAGTCGCCTTAATTTTTTCCCCCTGCAAAACACAAAATATGATATTTTGAAGAATGTTGAGTTGCAAACATACATGTTTGGAACCAAATGTGGGTGATTAAAGGACAACAGAATGATTATTTTTGCATGAATTGTACCTTTAAACTGGATTACAGCTGTTTTTAGTGTTTAGCGAGATCTTCCTCATCAGTGTTCGCCACCTGGTACTCTTTAAACATTCATGTGTTTCCCTGCGGACTGATACAAACCTGTGAGAGAAAGATCTGCAGGAAGAGGGAAAGTTTCAGCTGTCTGTTCCGACATCACTCTAATTAGAGGCATTAATCACGTATCCGATTCATTCCATTAACCTGCTAATCTGAGTCATCTCCTAGATACTTATTTCTGTTTTTGTACTTCATTAGCACTGTTAAGACAAACCCAACCGCACACACACACAACCAGCATACACAAACACACACAAACGCACACATTCCCAGATCACCCTGCCCCGACACGTCAACATGTACAACACACCCGTCCCTCGCTGCTGCACACCTGACGAGTGTTTGCATACACGCTTTCATCAGAATAGATCAATGTTGTTGCTTGGACGTTGTTTTTGCATTGCTTTGGTTTTTAAGTTTTTTAAGTTTGTCTCTTCATCAGATTTGGAGAAATGTAGCATTGCATCACTGTCTCAGCAATGGATGCGCTGCAGTGAATGGGTGCCGTCAGAATGAGAGTCCAAACAGCTGATAAAAACATCACAATAATCCACAAGTAATCACTCCAGTCCATCAGTTAACATCTTGAGAAGCCAAAAGAACCAAATCCATCATTAAAATATGAGTCCATATTCCATAATGACGCTTCCTCCAGTGAAAAAGTAGTCTGGTCTGAATCAGGAGAGAAATCTGCACAGATCAAGCACCGTTTACAAGCCAAAACAGCTCTAAACAAATATGTGGCTGGATTTTGATGCGAAAGACAACAGGAGATGGACTGTTTTACTGGAGCATTTTTATGGATTATGGACTTTTTAAAATGTACTTAATGGTTATTTTTTCAAGAAGTGATGGTTTAAAGTTAAAAACATGTTAATGATGGATTTGTTTCTTACAAACATGCAGCCTTTGTCTTCTGAAGATGTTAATTGCTGGACTGGAGTGGTGTGGATTACACTCTAAAAAATGCTGGGTTAAAAAAGGACAAACCCAGCTATTTGGATGTTTTGTCCTAGCGCTTGGGTTAAATGTTTAACCCAACCTTCTGGGTAGTAACCCAACCGCTGGGTCAAAACAACCCAATAGCTGGGTTTGCCCTTTTTTAACCCAGCGTTGGGTTATATTTAACCCAGCATTTTTTAGAGTGTACTTGTGGATTATTGTGATGTTTTTATCAGCTGTTTGGACTCTCATTCTGACGGCACCCATTCACTGCAGAGCATCCATTGCTGAGACACTGATGCAATGCTACATTTCTCCAAATCTGATGAAGAAACAAACTCATCCTAATCTCGGATGGCCTGAGGGTGAGGACTTTTTATCAGGAAATTTCATTTTTTTTGCTGAACTATTTCTTTAAATGCCTTCTAGAGACAGATGTGAGTTTATTAAGGTGTTTTTCTCAGGAGTCTCCATTTGTCCTCCATTTCATCTCACTGCTGTCATGCAGAAAATATCTGGGGTGTATTATTTATGATTTTGCTTCCTTTATAGAATAGACATTTTAGAAAAGTCTGTAACATAATTGCAATTTAGTTTTTGTGTTTCCTGTCAGAGAAGCGTTTTAAAAACAACTTACTAAAGAAGATAATTATCATACGGTGGGTGATAAAAAATGTTTTCAACTTATTTTGTAGAAACATTTATCAAACCGTTACAAAAGGTCAACAATTCCGAGACCAAATGTTTCTTTCCCTCGTGAATTGCAGGAAATAACAGTGTTTAGCGCGTCTCAGTTTTGCTGATAAAACACCAAACCTGTTCTGCATCAGCACGAGATCTATAGAGATCAATCTTTTCTTTTCCTCTCCATGGTTATTATGCAGAACTATAAAGGATGAAAGTGGTTTCAGGCGGCGGCTCTGGAAGGAGGTTTTTAAAAATCTTTTTGTATTTCATATAATAAGACATTTAGAAACGCCGGCAATTCTGGGCTGCGGCGAGGAGCCTTATTATCGTGAGATGGAGAACATGGAGACAGACTGCTGAGGTCAAAATACATGATTCATAATGCAAATTTAGATGTAATCCTCTAAGCAGATTTGCGCGGCGTTTGATTTAATTCACCTTATTCATAAACCATCTCAATAGACGTTGACAAATGAAGCCGTGATGAAGCTGACTTCTGCCCCGCTAAAACAAAATCATATAGTGTTAATATTTTCATATTCAAATGTGCTCAGTTAACTACACAGTCAATTTTTTCCCCTGTATTTGCAATTAAGAGGGCCTGTGCTTATGATCATTGTGAATGATTCTGGGCTCGTAATGTGCTATGATTGCGTTTCAGATATGAACTCGACCTTCTAACGCAGGATCTTAGCTGAAATGAAACCTCGTGTGTGACGGATTTGGACGCTTTGCACGAGCAGCAGTGCAAAATGATGTTCCTCACGTGAAGGTCACAGGAGATTTGATTCACAATTGGCTCCACTAGAGTTTCAAGTCAGCATGTTTCTAATGTACCGTCACAATACGCTAGAGAGTATAAAATACATGCATTTTTTAGTTTGGGGTTAGTAGGATGTTTTAAATGCTTTCGGGAAAAAAGTCTTCTGCTCACCCAGGCTGCATTTATTTGATAAAAAATACAGTAAAAATAGTGAAATATTATTACAGTTTAAAATAATAATTTTAAACTACTCATTACTCCAGTCTTCAGTGTCACATGATCCTTCAGAAATCATTCTAAGATGCTTATTTGCTGCTTAAGAAACATTTCTGATTATTATCAGTTTGTTCTTTTTTTTTGTTGAAAAATAAATACTTTTAAAAAGACACCTCATTTAAATAATTTATTTCCATGACAGTAAGTAACAATTATGACTCCAGTCTTCAGTGTCACATGATCCTTCAGAAATCATTCTAAGATGCTGATTTGTTGCTCAAGAAACATAACTGATTCTGATTATTATCAATGTGTTTTTTTTTTTTGAAAAATAAATACTTTTAAAAAGACACCTCATTTAAAAGGTGTGTGTGTACTGTATGTATGAGTACTTTTTGACTTTTGTTTTAAAAATGTTAAAAAATAATTACAAATTTTAATTGTCTGAAGAGTGCATGTGATGTTAAATGCAGTCTTTGTTGGCCGCTCGTGTCGTTTTAGAACAAAAGCGTTGTGTTTTGCTGCAAGAATAGGGTCTAATGTAATTCTTTCAGCACAAAGTGGCAAATCAGTTTCTGTGCGAGAGCAGAAGTCGTGACGGGAAGCTTCTGTCTCATGCAGCAAAGAGAATCTCATACACCATTCACACCATGAGACGAGAGATAAAGAGAGCCCTGTAAAACTGAAGACGGCAGCGCTCAGTTGGACATGACAGTCATTTGACTCCAGCAGGAAGAGGGAAGATCCGAACAGTCACTTTAACACCAGGCCGCAGAAATTGAGTCGGGCGGAGAAAACCGAGAAGAATTGACGCAGTATCTGCACATGGCCAGTCGTGCTGCTTTAGACGAAGATCTGCTGGATGTGACGGTCTGACCAATACTTCTGCAAGGAAGGAAAGATGAGGCAGTTCACAGAAGAACCACAAGAACCACAAATTATTCAGCACTTGAAGGCACGTCTCCTAGGAGTACATATTAAAGGATATGAAGAAATGTGTATTTAATCATCAAAACTGCATTATGACACATTAACTGTAGGATAATGAAACGGCATTTTTAACTACTCTAATAAAAATGTTTTTGCTTTTTCATAGACTTCATTTAGTTTTCAATTTCAATTGTTGGTTAATTTCAGTATCAGATGTTTCTCTTAAATTCCTAAATAAACACAAACTAGTAAACTGCTGCCGGTAGGACTTAAATTTTTTATTTGGGAGGAATTTGAGGAAAATGTTTAAGATCTTTGACTTTTGATTGTAGACATTGGTATCCTGACAAATCTGAGCCATGGTTATTATAATTAACTAAAACTAAAACCATTAAACTAAAACCATTAAAATAATAATCAAAATAATATAGAATAAATAAAATAAAAATTCATTACTTGAAATAAAATAAATGGAAACTGAAATAACATAACTTATCATTTTTTTAGCTACATTTCTTGTTTTTGTTTAGTTTAACATGAAGTACCAAAATAACTAAAACTAATAAATACAATTAATAAAAAGCTAAATAATAAAAAAAAATCTATTAAAAATGACAAACAACAAGACTAAAACTTAAAAAATAAAGATTTTAAAATAAAATCTAATTGAAAATATTAACTAAAACTATAGTTTCAGTGTTACGTATCGACATACTAGTTTTTGTTAATATTTTGAATTAAATGTTATTTTTTATGTTAATTTTGGTTAAAGTTTTAGTAATTTTGTTGCGTGTTTTTGTCATTTTATTAGTTTTCATTGTTTTTAAATATGTCTATATTGGTTTTATTAATTGTTATTTCAGTTTTATTTTAGTTATTTTATTACATAGTTAAACTAAATGATAATGAGAAATGTTGCCTTGAAAACTAGCTGAATTAAACCAGATTTTATTTTATTATTTCAGTTAACATTTTATTTTAAGTAACAAAATTGTTCTGGTTTTTGTTTTAGTGAACTATGAAAATTGTGAATAGTATATCAGTGATCAATAAAAATAATACTGATATTAGCCTGATTTGAGATTGTTGATGTGGTATGGGGTAGCAAAACTAGATTTCTCTATTAAGTAACTTTTGGTATTGTGGCAAATCTGAGCACAGTTTGAGACATTCACTCCTAAAAATAAAGGTGCTTCACGATGCCATAGAAGAACCTTTTTTGTCTATAAAGAACCTTTAACATCTGAAGAACCTTTCTGTTTCACAAAAGGTTCTTTGTGGCGAAAGAAGGTTCTTCAGATTATAAAAAGGTAAGAAAGAGATGGTTCTTTAAATAACCTTTGACTGAATGGTTCTTTGTGGAACCAAAAATGGTTCTTCTATGGCATCGCTGTGAAGATCCTTTTAAGCACCTTTATTTTTAAGAGTGTTGTTGAGATCTTGTCTCCATTTCATCTCACGTGTGTCTGAGAAAATATCCTCGTATCTCCTCGAGTAAATGTCAGATCTCTTGTCCACAGTCTCTAAGCCTTTACTGCATGTTAATTGACATTATGAGATTGAATATTGACTGTTGATTAATTTTTTATGACCTTCTAATGGAAAAGAGCTTGAGAAATCGCATGCATCCCTTCAGTGTTACTTTTGTAGCCGGTCACAGAACGAATGTGTTTACTGGCCGAGCTTTAATCCAATTACAGCCTCAGCAAACATGACGGCTAAACACGTCCTTATCAGCCGGCCTCTACCGGCGCTCGCTCACGTGATGGAGGAGAACTACAGCCTGCCTTTGTTGTCACGGTCAGAGATTTCCTGAGATGATTATAGGACAATTTTCGTACAGACGCCGAGCAATCTGTTTCAGCGAGATAACAAGGTGGTGATTATGCACCTACACGCCGGAGATTTGTGTCAAAACAAATCACAGCCGAACCTGATGAATTCAGCAGTTCGGGCAGGTTGCGGTCTGGCATTGTAATTCTGCTCAGCGTGCCGATGGGTTTTGAATCGTTAGATCAGTCGAAGACGCAGAGGAACGTCGACCTGTTGGAGTTTGCACACAACACGGCGGCTAATTGTGTTTCAGTGTTTGTAAACACAGATAAACGGTGAAGCTGCAGAGTCTTTGAGTGTCTTTTTTTCTCTGTTTTCATCTGTACTGCTGTTCTCTCATGTGAGCTCTTCATTGACCGTCTTGTGTGTATTGCATGCAAAATAAGTCTCTGAATTGATCTGCTTCATGCAATCAATGCAATGCATTTCTCTGCATTACAATAGATTATGTCTCTAACCATGCAAAGGTCATGGGTTCCATTCCCAGCGAATGCATGAACTTATAAAATGCATGCTTTCAATGCAAAATAAGTCGCTTTGGATAAAAGTGTTCGCCACGTAGCTTTGTTTTAGAACAAGATACTTTGTTTTGAGTTTCTGTTGAGCATCATATTTGATCCATCAGGCTTTTATGGCTCATATAGTGTGATAATGAGAATATGGAGGAAGAAACAGTTCAATTTTATTCAGACTCATACTGAGCAGAAATGCAGTTTGGTGCAGATTCTGCTGCTTGTAATGTAAATCAATGAGATCTTTATAACAGTATAGCAGATCCTTGCATAAAATGATCTAAATATCAGTCATCACTCTATATTTCCAATAATATGTCTTATAAGATGAGAAATTATCCAAATATATAATGCAATGCAATCCAATGATGATTGACAGATGAAGAAATAACCGCTCCTCAGAAGATGTGAGATGTTCTGGAGGCTTGTGAAGATCATTCCTCCGCTGAGGAACAGTGAAAGTAAAGCTTCTGGAAACAAACGCTCCTCAAAAGATCCTGAAGATCAGATTTGAGACTCTAAAAAATTATTGATGGAGAATCAAGTAAAGCTGAGCTGCTTCAGTCCAGAAAGTGTTCATCTGGAAAGATGACTGCAGTTATTCTGACGTTTACTTGATAAAAATCAGTCAAGATTTGACAGCAGAAAGACACATAAAGCACCAGCTTGAAGGTGGATGTTTGTACAATTACACTAAAAGAGCTTTTACTGGATAAAAAACTATCGATTAGACGACAGAAGACATGCAGTAGATTGTGTGTGAAACAGGTTTAACAGCAAGGTTTTGATCTTGATCATTTTGAGGTCTTAGAAATGGTCAAATAATCAAATATGATACAATAGGATTTATAGGGTTAATTTACATGGCGATCAGAATGTTTCTTGGCTAAAATACATGGCAAGCTGGTCCCGGCTTAAAGGTTTGTCTGCATGAGACTAGTATTATCCTGATGAATTAAGGAGAGATTAGAGAGAAAGCAGGCTTCCCTTCCTATTGAGCGTATTTAGAGTTAGTGATTTGAGCAATTAAGTATTAACGTTTTTAAGTACTACGTACATGAATGAGACACAAATCATGTGTCTTGTTGCTTTTCTTTGAGCAGAAAATGAAAATAGTTGAAAAAACCCACAGATTTGTATTGAAGAAGGATCTGAGCCGAAACTAGGGAGCAGAATATCATGTAGACGTGGGGCCAGATTCACGAAAATCTTCTTAAGAAAGTTTTTAAGATAAATTCCAATAAATTCACAATGAAGAATGTGCAATTCTTGAAAAATACTAAAGTCCTCAGATATTTTCTTATGAAATTCTTATCTTTTCTTAAGAAGAAAATGAGAGTCTTTGGTTTTTATCTGATTCCCCCCCATTTCAAATGCTCTAGACACGCCCCTGGATTGATGGTGGTTCTCGCTGAAGACTTGCTGATCAACTCATCAAAAACACAGCAAAGTCCGTCTTTATGCGCTGCTTGCAGAATATGAAAACATAATAAGCAATATATATTATATGTAGCTAGCGTTACTTTGTGATGCTTAATTAGAATGATTTTTAAGAAGGTTCTTTTCAAGAATGTGAATTCTTGAAAAAGTTTTGTCTAAAAAACTGATGTAGTAAGACATTTTTCAAAAACGACACCAGGGGGTTAAGAATGTCTCCTGAATCTGGCTAGAAACCACCTAGCAACCACCCAAATCACCCTAGCAACCGCATAGCAACACGCAGACCAATCAATCACCTCCAGCAGCTGTGGTGAAAGCAACCATATACTTTCTGAATTCCCAACTAGCGCGGTGGTCTCAGCGCTCCGGTGATGAAGCGACGTCTGAGAACGCTGTTCGAAAGAAACACGACACACTTGAAAGTCCAGGTGTGATTTACTCTGCACCTCCGCCGTTCCTCCAAACCCTGAGCGTTTGGGGGTTTTCTGCAGTCGAGCGTGAAACTAGCCCTTTTCTGATGAGTCGAGTGTCCCCGAGTCCCACCAGCAGGATTTATTGCATAACGGGGCCTGGAGCAAAGGGCTCTTGTGACGCTCTTATCTGCAGGCGCTGCTGCGTGTTATAGATGAGTGTGAACGCGCGCAGGTACCGCAGAGCTGATTAAAACAGTCACACACCGCGCTCTGATAGCCAATGATTCCCTACAATGATTCACAATAACAATCCCACATCCGGACCCGCGTTTATCACCCTAATCTCCTGACGGCTAATTTATTAGCACTGCTTGGGGTTGGAATAAACCTCTAACCCTGAGCATGAGTTTAACTGCATATCCTCGCATTGTTTGTGTTGCGATGCTTTAAATCATGTGGATTGTTGAGGGAAGATGTGCTGTTTCTGTTGCAATTGATCTAGTTTTGGTGATAAAATGGGCTAAAACATTGAAGGAGGGGCTCGAGCCGTATCATAGTGACTTTGAGGTCAAGTCTTTTGATTTATTTATGCATGATTTATGTACACTAAATATTTTAGGTAGATGAAAATTTCAGCATCACATTCAGTGCTACATTGAAGCCGAAAATATAGGGCATTAATGAAAAATGTATGTGTTTTTGTATTTTCTATGTATTGATGGCTGTTGGATTTATTGCTATTAATTAATAAATTATTAAATTAATAAATGAATCCCATAGCTCAAACTAGTGTTATTTTAGAATCATTATAGTTTTTAAATCTTTTTTTAATATTTAATATTTATTTATTTTTTATCTTGAATTAGTCTTTGATTTGTGTTTTCATAATTTTTTTTAGTTAGTTTTAGTCTTTTTTTTGTGTGTGTGTTTTTGTCTTTTTTGTTATTTATTGTTTGTGTGTGTGTGTTTGTGTATATATATATATATATAAACAATAATAAAAATGACAAAAAAGATCCTTAGTTATTTTAGTACATGAAATTAAAATGTCACTAAAACATAACTAAAATAACTAAATACTAGGGCTGCCCTCGACTAAGGATTTTTCTGGTCGACTTGTAGTCGTTCATTTGAAGCATTAGTCGACTAATCGCACGTTTATTAATAAACTATTTAAATCATTATAATGAGCCTTTAATTGCCTACAAAGCCCAATAAGCGCTCTAGCACGCGCATAAAGCTTGCAACAGCGCACCGGCAGAAGTAATGATTATGAATGTGCCAGGGAAAAACACAGATTACATAATCTGAGAATATTTGTTTTTCATTTGAATTGGTTCATTTGAAAGTAGATATTTCAGTCTCTATATGTATATTTTTAATGTCTGTAAGGCAAAGATATACACAGAGTTTTGCGCTCAAGTTCAAACTATTTAAATCATTATAATGAGCCTTTAATTGCCTACAAAGCCCAATAAGCGCTCTAGCACACGCATAAAGCTTGCAACAGCGCACCGGCAGAAGTAATGATTATGAATGTGCCAGGGAAAAACACAGATTACATAATCTGAGAATATTTGTTTTTCATTTGAATTGGTTCATTTGAAAGTAGATATTTCAGTCTCTATATGTATATTTTTAATGTCTGTAAGGCAAAGATATACACAGAGTTTTGCGCTCAAGTTCACAGAGACCGAGACGGCAGAAAGCGCATCCTGTTTGTTTTCATTATTTTACAAAAGCGCGTTTTGTTGTTATTGTGAGTGCCCACAAGTAAACGTAGAGTCTTTACAGATTTGAAAGATGTATTACTCTTATCTGTATGACCAAAAATGACGGAGTAGCCTATTTTAAGAGCAAGTGAGTGCACCGGCGCCTCCATCTGTCCTGCAGCGAGCGCTACTCTTCACGCTCCACACAGACACTTGAACAGCGCACATTTCTCTTGAGTGGCCATGTAAAGTTGCTACTACTTACATATTTCATGGTGGATGAATGATAGGTGAGCGTTTGGATGTCCTGCCCAATGTAGCTACTGTATTACCATAGACTAGCCGTTAACGATCTGTCCGTCACGAACTGCGTGACTTCGCCTGTGGAATTTTTAGATTTTAAAAATGTTTTATGCGACTAAGCAACTAATAAAATTTTGGTCGGCCAAGCCTCTTCTGGTCGACTAACGATTAGTCGACTATTGGGGGGCAGCCCTACTAAATACATTTTAATTTATTTATTTAGTTTTTACTTTGTTTTAATTTAATTTATTTTACTTATAGTTTTACCTTTTGTTTTAAATTGAAATAAGTTTTTAGATTTTATTTTAGTTAGTTTTAGCAGAATATACATTTTTAAAATACTTTTAGTTATCCTGCCTCAAACGGCAACACCAAGGTCATGGGTCCAGGGAACGCATGAACTGATAAAAAATATACCTAATATGTATTTAGATATATACCTTAATATACATAGCCTACATAAATTTTCAAAAAAAAAAAAGAAATTAGTATAAATAAATAATTTTAAAAATTACAAAAATACTAAAACTTGAACTAAAATTACAATGAAAATGGAAAATAAATTCAAAATAAAAACTCATTCAAAATATACAGTATATAGAAAAAATGTATTAATTTGTTTAATTTGCATATCAAAGTTAATTTAAGTCTTTAATTGATTAACATATCTTATAAAACAGGATAAAGCTGTAAACTCCTGACTAGATCCCGAGGTGCAGGAGGACATACAAGGACAGGCAGGAAATGAACGTCCGCCTCGATATTAAAACCGTCTCCTGACGTCGGCGCTCCGTACGCTTCTGACAGACGCCTGTAATAGAATACTGTGATGATTCAAAGATCACCTCTGCTTCACCTCGCGCTCAACATCTGATTCAATTTAGATCCTTCCTCTGAGAAAACCAGGTGAAAGAGCGAGAGAGATGCATCCTAACCCTCGCTAGAGAGCGATCTGAAACAGCATCTTCATTAACGCTCACTCATGCGTGACGCACATATAGCACTGCTCACGCGAGACTCGATTAACGCTCACGCTTGATGCTAATAGGGTCTGACATCTGCCACAACACACCAGACTTACTCTGTGTGTCTAGATAGACACTACCATTCAATTTTTTGAAAGAAATTAATGCATTTATTCATCAAGGATGCATTAAATTGATCGTAAGTGACAGTAAAGACATTTATAATGGTACAAACATTTTTCAACATTGATAATATTCAGAAAAGTTTCTTGAGCAGCAAATCAGCATATTAGAATGATTTCTGAAGATCATGTGACACTGAAGACTGGAGTAATGATGCTGAAAATACAGCTTTGATCTCAGAAATAAATAACATTTTTCAAGATATTCACATAGAAAACAGTGATTTTAAAATGTGATATTTCTGTTTTTATCACCATTACTGTTACTGTCTATTACTGTTTGTACAGGTTTTTATTTTATTTAATTTTGTATCAAATAAATGCAGCCTTGGTGAGCAGAAGAGACTAATGGAAGCTTGTTTCCAACGCTGAATAAAAAAAAATACAAATGTTATTATTATCGTTTTTTTAAGGTAATTTTAAATTTATTTAAAGCTTTTTTCTTGCAATTTTGTTTTATGTCAATATATGTTTATATCCTTGTTTATATCTCTCAGACAAAAGTCAGAATTGTGACACATAAACTCGCAATTGTTGTATTGCCAGAATTGTAAGGTAAAAAGTTGCAGTTACCATTTTTTATTCCATGGCGGAAACAAATAAATAAATAAAAATAGAATTACCAGATTTAAACTCACAATTTTGAGAAGAAAAGTCAAAACTGTAAGATATAAACTCATAGTTGCAAAGAATTGTAAGGTAAAAAGTTGCAGTTACCATTTTTTATTCCATGGCGGAAACAAATAAATAAATACAAATAGAATTACCAGATTTAAACACAATTTTGAGAAGAAAAGTCAAAACTGTAAGATATAAACTCATAGTTGCAAGGAAAAAACAGAATTACCCTTTTTATTTATTATTATTATTATTATTATTTTACTTTTTGCTGTAAAAAAAAATAGAATTGCAAGATGTAAACTAAATTTTGAGAATGAAGTCAGAATTAAGAGATTAAACTCAGAATTGCAAGAAAGTAAGTCAGAATTTTGGTTATTCCATTTATTCTGTCATGGAATTAAAAAAAAAAAAGTAATTACAGCTTTTGGAAAGAGTTAAAATTGTGAAATATAAATTTATAAAGAATTATGAGAAAAAGTCACAATTATCTTTTTTTTTATTCCATGGCAGAAACTGCTTTCCATACAGATTTTCTTTCAAAAACATTATAAAAATCGTACTAACTGTGAGCTTTTTGAACACACTTGAAAGTTCCTCATAACTTATATTACTCACAGAAACAGATCAAGCTAACAACAAAAAGTATCTAACTGCACTAAAGCTAATTATATCAGATGATATCATTTATTTGTGCAGTATCAGAACAGTATTTCAGCAGTGCATTCTGGGATTGGCTTACACCTACTCTGGAATCATGTAGCATATCGTGACACAATAAAGCTAGATTGCTCCCACTATATTCAACCAATCCAATATCCAGTGTCTGATTATAACAGGACTCGTTTAGTTTAGACTCGCGGCTCATTTCTAGTTTTGGGATGTTATTTGCTTATAGCAGTTTGAAGTGTCTTTACAACAACAAAAAAAGTGCTGCTCTTATTGTTTTTGTTGAAGTCATTCTGACAAAGAGTTCCTGCGTCGCAGGCCCGTATCCCTCCAGAAATAGAGGCGAACACAAGCTGTCACGCGCGTGATAAGAGTTTAAAGCAGCCAAGCGAATGCTGAAACAGCAGCCGCACGCGCTCGATCAATAGCATCTGAGATGAAGGCTTGGTTGGGGTCTTTTACATACCAATAACGGCCCACAATGAGTTCACTGCACTGTGAGAGAGACAAAGTATCAAAGAGCAGAAAACCAAAAACATGAGCCGTTTTAGCAGCGTTAACAGTGAGATCGCTGAAGAATTAAGTCGTTTAACATCCACGGCTGCAGTGAAAGTGACAGCTTTAAAATATCAGCCTAAACAAGGTCATAGTAAGTTCATTGTAATTTTAGCACTTTAACTTAAATTCTTTATATTAAAATAATTGAACATTTTAGTGTAAAAATTCAAACGAAATTTTAAATTAAAGGATTTTAAAATATTAACTTTAAAAGAAATATGAAAACAAGACATGTAAAAAAAATTAACTTGAGTTTTTAACCTTTAATTTCTTTAGTATTTGCTTTATTCTAATGTTTTAGAGTGGCAAACCAACTAAGAACAAAACATGAACATTTACAGCTGGAATAATTCTGAATAAATGATCAATTTTTCAGGTGTTATTGCAGCACCTGGAGACATGACAAACAGCAAATCAAACCCAAAGAGAACATGATTCAAAATTCACATCTATCACTCTGTATTGTGATATTGTGATAAAAAAATCTAATATGACTTGCATCTAAAATTGTACTTTGAATATTTGATCCACTATATTGAGACGCATATGATGTATTACACAGGAATCATCTGTCTTATTTTAATGGTGTAGGAAAAGCTCAGCAGATCTGGATCTCATTGCTGGTTTTACAGGAAGACTCATGTTTCTAGATTAGACTTTATTCATACTGTTCAAAATCTTGGCATAATTATGATTAAAAAATGTTTTGAAGTCTCTTCTGTCAGCAAGGCTGCATTTATTTGATTATAAATACAGTAAAAACATTTTAAACATTGTGAAATATTATTACAATTTAAAATACTTGTTTCCGGTGTGAATATATAGTAAAATGTCATTGATTGCTGGCTGAATTTTCAGCATCATTACTCCAGTCTTCAGTGTCACATGATCTTCAGAAATCATTCTAATATGCTGATTTGCTGCTCAAGAAACATTTCTGATTATTATCAATGTTGAACACAGTTGTGCTGCCAAATATTTTTATTCCAAACACATAATTGCAAATATATTTACTCCAAACTTTCTCTTTCTGTCTGTCTCTGTTTTGATTGTTGACTGAAAACAGTATGTTGCTGTGAGTTGCAGTATGTGTGTTTCATCTGCATTACAGTATAACATGCACACACATACACACACACACACATTTTTTTAAATGGTGGGTGTTTACGCAGTTGGCTAGAGCAGTGCTGATTGGGGAGAACGGAGGTGCGCTCACTCTATTGGTTAGTAAGACTGCAACTCAAGGCTGGCAGTCATGCATATGCTCTGGAACAGAGTAATATCGCGTCCATATCGCAGGCTTTGCGATTAGGAAATCGTAACGTCTCAAATCGAGATTTCGATTCGATTTCGATTAATCGCACAGCCCTAGTCTGTAGTTCTGAAGAACATGTGAGGACTGTGTTTCTAGAGTGACACAGTGATGATACACGGATGCTGAGTGGTTGTTGTTGGTATGTTGATATGCAGTTGCTAGGGTATTCTAGGTAGTTGATAGGCAGTGTTCGGCTAGTTACTCAAACAATGTAATATATTACTCATTACTAGTTACTCATTTAAAAAATAATATTGTTTCTTATTACTTTCTGGCAACAGTAATTAGTTACACTACTAGTTACATTACTTTTTCTTCACGCCCCACAGAAGTTGTAACTGTGTGTCTTCCAAATAAAATTCTAGTGATTGATAGTGACATTCAAGTAGAAGTGTTGTATTAATCTCATTAATTGTCATGTGTAGCTTGAATCTAATAGTTATTTCTCCGTTACCCATGGGTATGATTATATTTCATTAAGTTTGTAAGAAACTTTAATTTTCCAAAAATATGTTTAATTATAGTAATATAATGTACCACATGCTGATCAGAGGGATGTGGGTGGGATGTAATGCCAGAGTAAAAAGCCACAACTTACACAACAGTGCTCAGATCATCTTTTTTTCCTGACAAAATCAATATAATGGAATATTTCTATCTGCTGAATGTAAGCTTTTCCATATTCCAAGCTTGCCTGCTGCACTGGGGACATCACATGCATGTGCGAGTCGTGAAAATTATGAAAATAAATCTAGGAATTATTTGATTGTTGGATTTTAAATCAGCGGGGTCGAGGCATCAAAAGTAACTAAGCTGTTTTATGGATAGTAACTGTAATATTATTACTGAAATCTTATAAGTAATTAGTTACTGCAAAAAGTAATATTATTACAGTAACTAAGCTACTAGTTACTGCCCAACACTGTTGATAGGTAACATTCAAGTTTCAATAATATTCTGCTCTTGCTCGCTCTATCTATCTATCTATCTATCTATCTATCTATCTATCTATCTATGTATCCATTCAAATTTAATTCAAATTACGATTCAACTTCCAGTGTGTTGGCACCATTTCATGTTCACACTTGTGAATTTAGAGGGAATCTTCAGTGCTGAATTCTGTCCAATCCTGATATCTTTCCATTTGTCCATCTGTCTCTCCATCCATCCGTGCTCCGTAGGGCGAGTGATCGGCTCTGACATCACAGGACAGATATTGGCTTGATGTTTGTTTGAAGAATGAATGCGTAACGGCCCACCACTCTTTGACAGAGGTCACACCCTGCGAGCCGTCGCACACACAGGGCCGTGACTCTGGTCTGGAGCTGCTGGGGCATGCTGGGAAAACCATATGTCACATGCTAGCTTCAGTGAAGGCTACGGTGCCATCCGCCTGCAGACACACACACACACACACACACACAGGTCTAATTATCAGAGCTTCTGACAGTTTAAGCGAGCGACGCAGCACGCCTTTTGATGTGAACAGAGGAAAAGAAAGAAAGAAAACTCTCCGCCTGCAGCACACCTCATCCTGTTTCATTATTCCTCATGTTTCATTATTCATGTGAAGGATGTAACAATGAAAAACAACCACTGCAGTGCTGCCTGGAGCTGTTTATTTATTACATTTTGGATTTTTATTTTAACCGATTGACAAGCTTGCAAAAAAGATTTCTTTAATAACTTGATCGCTCCTCCTAGATGGCAATAAGATTAAATGGAGCGCAAATGAAGACTACAGTACGTACTCTGCATATCAGATGTTTCTACTGAATAAAAGACCCCACTGTAACCTCACCTTTAGAGTTTCAGAAGTGATTTCAATAATGTCTCAAACTGTGCTCAGATTTTGCCTGCATATCAACTCACAGGAAGGATAATCGATCTCTTTAATATCTCAATTGTCTTTCCCAGTCACTGTTGAGGTTAAATGATGATCAAATATTTAAGTTCATAAGATCTAATAATCACAGCTAGCTCTATACTCAATTATTGAGTCATTTGTTTATCTTTTTTTATATAATTTTCCTGAAAAGTATTAAGAAACATCTGAGACAAAGTTGGGTAGAACTTTATTTTACAGTCCTGTTAGTCATGTATATGCTATGTACTTATTATAGTAATTACAATAACTAGGTAATACTGACCCTGAACCTACCCCTAAACCTAACCCATGTAGTTACCTTATATTACCAGCATTTTCTTAGGTAGGTACACTGAAAGTACACTGTAAGTACATGTAAGTGCACGTACTGTAAAATAAAGTGCAACCCAAAGTTGATACTTAAACGTGAAAGAGTCGGCACACTAGTGCTCGCAAAACATTTAATGAGCTCGTCAAAACAGACTATTGGTGAAGAGCATGTAGCTCGAATCCTCACATGTGTTTTGATGAGGCTATTAAATGTTTTCGGGATTTATTTTTTGATTGTGCATCTGATTTTTGTTGTTTTTTTTATTATTGTTTTGTTTATTTGAAAATGAAAATGCATGCATTATACGATTGTTTGAAAGTTGGTACTTAAGCCGAAATGACCTAAGAACTCCATTAAGCCTTCTGTGCTCTGAAGAGAGCAATCACTGAGCTATAACCTCTTCCTCTGGGAGAGACTGAGAGAGCATCTGTGTATGGAAGGAAACAAAGAGCGATGCCATCTTGGATTCTTGATTAGGTGCTTTATGTGTGTGTGATTGTCCGTTGGCAGAGCATCTCAATGGCTGCAGAGCTGTTCTGCTCTCTGTAGCGTCTGTCATGGCAAAGTGTCTTGTCTGGGTATCACCATTTCCTGTTCCAGAAAGGAAGTAACAGCAGACACCCACCGTCATCAAACGTTTCTTCTGACTAACGCAATGACTCATCGACACATCCAGCCTAAAGGCATTCCAGCTCTGGAAACACTCCGTAAGCAGCCAATACTTGAAATCATCCAGTGGGAATAGTTGGAAAACTGTCCAAGGAAATAATTGGCAAAACACTATTGGGAATAGCTGGATAACTGCTTTTGGGGGATCTGGCAGAAGGGAGGGTTCTCATCATGAGAACGTGTGTGTGACCGCTTTCACCTTCGGCTGTTGAGCTTATTATCCGTCACTGTTGTCTGCCAGCACTGTGGACCAACCCCAGTGAGGGTTATTTCCTGTGGCTTCTGAATAGCAAGGGTCAGAGAGCTAACTGTGCATGTTGTTTGGGCTAATATTACCCCACAAGCAGCTTTGTTTGTGACTGTTATCTTTTGACTTTTTGACTTCTTTGAGAGAAATTAGAAATGCATTGCAATTGCAGCTTTAAAATGTATGCATTGCTAAGGAATAATGAATTTTAAGGTGATTCATTGAGTTAAATCCTATAGGTATTGCTGTGGTTATGATTAGCCTGACTTTCTCAGTTGGTGGTGTGTCACAAATTGAGACTAAAGTGGTTAAAGGATCATGGCTGGGCAAAAAAAGGGTTGAAGAGTTATGACGGAAGCAAAAAAAGGGGTTAAAAACCAGATGTAAGGAAAAATGGGGTTAAAGAATTATGATGGAAGCAAAAAAGAGGTTAAAGAGTCGTAACAGAAGCAAAAAAGTGGGTTAATCAATCATGATAGAAGCAAAAATGGGGTTAAAAAATCAAAGGGGTTAAAAATATGATTTAAGCAAAACAAAAAGGATTAAAGAATCAAAGGGGTTAAATAATTATCACAAAAGGGGGGGGGGAGCAAAAACAGGGCTTAAAGGTCCCCTGAAGTGCCTTGAAACACGCAGCGTTATTCTATGTGGTGACGAAATTTCAACTGAAACAGGAAGACAGGTGGGTCATATCGAGCAGCCCCACCCCCTTTTTAAAATAGCCAATAGCTTTTTGTTTATATCTGAACGGGTCAGAGCCGTTGAGCTCGGTAAAGCCGCATTTGACAGCCACAGTCTAATAGATTACCCCCTAGATTCAATATGAAACTCTTAGTAAAACAAAATAGTGATTATAATCATGCTGAGGCTGTGTAGTTTTAAAAATGTTTAATATATGCGACTCGCGCATATGATCCGCTCCGTGCGATCGCGTCTCTGGACCGGCAAAAAAATAAATAAAATTCTTAATCAGTGAAACCGTTACAGTGTTTTCTATCGCAATAAGCGCTTGCGTTCAGTCAATAAAAATCGAATGTAGTTCTTAATTTGTTTGAGAACTGAGAAAGACCATTCCATTAATAGGCGTGGCGTCGTGGCCACATAACCACTTCGGGAGTGCATTATTTCTCTAATAATTTTAATGGCCTGGAGTCACAATCACACATCATCAATTTTTCAGATGATTTGTTTCAAGACATTTGACATTGTGTGTGTTGAACTAGCTATTTTTTTTACGCACCTCATCTCAAACGTTCCGTTGCGAATTCCAAAAGGTCATTTTAGAGCTAATAACAGAGGCTTGAGCCATTGATATGCAGGCTAATGCAGTTATTAGAGAGAGAGAGAGAGAGATTATGCGCGTGTGAATACGTGCGTCTCTCAACAGTATTCAGCAGCAGCATCTACTAAAAGCGAATCTTTAAGTTGAACTGCTTCAAGAACCTCGCTACTGAGAAATGTCATGTAGCTTTTCTGCTGCGAAACTATTTTATTGATAAATTCGCGGGGCAGCGCTGACAACAAGTTTCTGTCCGCGTCTCTGCGTGTGCGTGTCTGCAACTACTGTGTCTGTGTGCATCTGTGAGAGAGAACGGGAGAAGGAAAGCATGTTTTCTGTACATAAAAAAGGTGGATGGCATGGAAATAGTTGTTATTTTTACTGTTTACTTCTTTTACTGTTGTAGATATCCCATAGTATAACAAAAATATTATATATCTCTTTATTGTGTTTGCGCCCCCCTGGACAAGCAAGCATAGGCACGTGCCTAGAATGCCTATGCATAAATCCAGCCCTGCCTATCGCCTACACTACGTGCCATTCACTGTACAGGAAATACTACACTGTGAACAAGTGACCGATCTCAGCCGCAGCTTCAGCGTCTATTTATAGTGTAGGGGGCGGGCGCTTCGGCTTCTAGAGAGTGTTTGATTGGTCGGAAGATTTGATGAGAAGATGAAGTACGATGTGACGTCAAAAAAATCATGGAAGTGACGAACTAAAAGCTTTGAATGCTTATATCTTCTAAATGCGAATTTTGTCACTGTTTTGGCGCACACTGCCTTATAGATAACCTTAAGACTAACATATTGATACTAACACCCAAAAAACTTTAATTTTGATTTCATGGGGACTTTAAAGAATTATGACGGAAGCAAAAAAGTGGCTTAAGAAATTATAACAAGAAAAAATGGCTTAAAAATCAAAAGCATAATGACAAAAATAAAGGGGGTTAAAGAACATTATGGAAGCAAAAAAGGGGTTAAGGAATCATGACAGAAGCAAAAAAAAAAAAAAAAAAATGGGTTAAAGAATCAGGACGGAAGCAAAAAACGGGCATTAGAGAGAATCAGGACAGAAGCAAGAAAGGGGCTTAAAGAATTATGACTAATTAAAATTAGAATTAAAAGGGGTTAAAGAATCATAATGGAAGCAAAAGGGGGTTAAAAATCTTGACCAAAGCAGATTAGCATTGATCAGTTAAGTTTGATGCAGCAAAATTACATTTCCTAACATTCTCTGTGGCAGTACAATAATGCTAAAATATACAGATAAAGCATCATTCACACACCTAATGCCCATCATGTGCTCTTAATTTTGTCATACTAGTGCTATAATAAAACCTTCCTCTCAGGAACTGAAAACGAGAAAATGAAAAATGAAATTGCCCAATGTGTCAGTTTTTTTCAGGCTAAAATGACTTCAGTCATAATAGCCCCATGTGCTAACACTCACTTATTGAGTCTGACATCATCAGTGCTCTGCTAATATCGAACGCCTCTGTCACTTTGCATTGACACTTTAAATATATTTTTTTCTTATTGAATATTTGATTGTTTGCAGATTCAGTTGCATGGTCATAATTCATTATGGCATCACAACCTTTGTAGTCAGAGTTTTAAAAGTGAATTGTCACTCGCTGGTTGACATGGCAACCCATTGATTGACAGATACTGTTATTATGATAAACAGACCACCATCTGTTCTCCCCTGAGTATTTCTAAATGCATCGGTATCTTAATTAGCACCTACTGGCGGCAAATCATAAAAAAAAACAAAAAAACTTTATTTTAATTAAAAAATTAATTAATTAAAGAATGGAATACACACTTTGTATTGTAAGACAGGAACATTGGGGCAAGTATCTCAAGGAAAGAATACAATTTAAGTAAATAAATTGTGTAAGTAAAGAAAAGTATTAAATACCTTTTTTTCCCGGTGAGATTTGCTGTGATAGTGAGCATATAATTACTTGCCAGCATGTGTTGTATTGTTATTGTTTTCATATTGAATGAATATGAGATGGAAGTTGTAACCATGGCAGCGAGATAGAATTGAAAAGTTTTGGATTAAATCCTTACAGTTTACTGCAGCACTAACAGTGTTTTATCTGCGGTTTTTCATAAGCGACTTAAAGGGTTAGTTCACCCAAAAATGAAAATTCTGTCATTAATTACTCACCCTCATGTCGTTTCAAACCCGTAAGACCTTCGTTCATCTTAGGAACACATCCGCAATTATATGAAGCTATGAGAATTCTTTTTGTGCGCAAAAGAAAAAAAAAAACACTTTATTCAACAATTCGTCTCCTCCTCCATCCTGTAGCACCATTTTGGAGAATATCCGCTGGACGTAAACAATGTATGCTGTTCTGTGTCAGCTGCGTCACGCCGGATCTGTTTCCTACGTTGTTGTGATTTGATCTGAACAGAAACCGCGTATCCGTGTAACGCAGCTGCTTGTTTAGATTAATCGATTAATCGATAAATTAGTCGATAGATTAATCGAAATAAAAATAGTCGTTAGTGGCAGCCCTACCTCTGATATCTTAGCAATCTTGAGCACAGTTTGAGAAATTGAGATAGCTCCTAAAACTCTAGAGAAGACACGTGTGAGATTACAGAGTTGAAAACCATGAAGCCTATGGGCTAATTGAAATATGTATAGCTAAATAAAAATTAGCCAATTAGCGTGTTGAAATGTTTTGTGATTTTTAGAAAGGAACAACAGAGGGCAGAGCAAATGCTGCTGTCAATATCACTGACGTTTGGCATTAAGTAATATGAAGATTTTTGAACTAATGGCCTTTTCTTTATCTGTCTTCAAAACTAGATTTATTGGAATATTTAAATGTTGTTTATTACTGTTAGTGATTTTGCAGACTCTTTTCAAAGCCTAGCTAGTAGGGGGCATTCATACTTTTCAAAAAGGGGGTTAAAATATCATGAATTAGGTAAAAAAAGTGGTTAAAGAATCCTGATGGAAGCAAAAAAGGGGTTAAAGAATCATGATTGCGCAAAAAGGGGTTAAAGAATCATGACTGAGGAAAACCGTGATAAAATAATCCTGATTGAAGCAAAACGGGGTTAAAGGATTATAATGGAAGCAAAAAAAGGGTTAAAGGATAATAACAAGGAAAAAAGGGGTTACATAATTATTACAGAAGCAAAAAGTTTAAAGAATCATGAGTGAGGAAAAGAGTGATTAAAGAAACCTGAAAAACATATGGTAAAGAATCATTCGGTTTCCGTTTCTAGGAAGTTGTGCAGAGTAGCTCCGCCCACAGTGAAATCTCATTGGTCCACAGTCCCACAGCTGTCGTTTAAACATTACCTATGTTCTGATTGGCTGTGATTGGCCCATGACTTTTCTCTTGTTACCAGTGTTAATTTCGTTGACGAATAATTTTCGTTGGGTCGTGTTTCGTCACTATTTAGAGTGGAATTTTTCTACAGTATTCACTCATCACAGTGTTAATTTCGTTGACGAATAATTTTCGTCATAATGTTCGTCAACGACATTTTTTTCACTAACGACAACGAGACGAGAACGAACTAAAACTCTTTTTGACTGACAAAAACTATGACGAAAATATATTGACATTTTCGTCAACGAATAAAAACGAGACGAAAATGCTAGGGAGGGACGATTTGGGAAGAGAGTCATTCAATTTCAGAAAGAATCTGCTTCGTGGGTAGGAGGTTAGATGCGTACATATGAACTGGCGGGACATAAGCTAAAATACACTTGCTGCACGTCGCATAAAACGTTAAAAAATGTGGGCGTAAGAGAAGAGCAGACATATGGATAAATCTGACGATGCAAGAGAGAGCTCAGTTCAGTCCGGTTTTCTGAGCGGAGAAGCATACACAAACAGAAAGCGCGTCTCACAGCGCACGAGTAGGGGAGCGCGGGGCACAAAGTAACGCGGGGTAAGTTGTAACACACGTGGTTTAAATATTTCCACACATGCTAGCATAACCAAATTTACAGCATTTACTAGTTACCATATCAACATTATATAGAGAAAAAAGTGCACCAAAATTCAAAAGTGTTTTGAAGATATCGCTGAACATTTATTTTACCATAGTAAAATTATATTTCTGGCTTAAGTAAATTTTTCATCTCAGTTTTTATTACTCATTTAAAATAAGACAAATCTGCTATTATTTTAATCGCCAATCTGTTATTTATCAGTTT
>NW_015542375.1:398545-413432 GCF_001515605.1 Sinocyclocheilus anshuiensis | reverse complement strand
TACAACGGGGCATGTTGTCACATTTCACTTCCATTTTTTGAGGGTAAATAAAGAAAAACTTATACACTGTAATTATGAAACAAAGCGACATATTTGTACTAGACAAGTGTGAAATTACTGTGGATAAAAAAAGTATACTCTGAACCCCATGTGGATTTATACAATTTGAGAAAGTCAAAAAGTGTTACTTTGTGCCCCGCTCTCCCCTACTCTTTCGCGTCGCATGAACGGAGAATTACACACAAAATTATGTTGAATTGTCCGTTTTGACAAGTATTCACGTAAACACAGTTGATTATGTCTTAAGTGAAGGTAAACAGCAGGGAGAACGTGTATCAGTACATTGCATCCATTGCAGCTGTGCATTCGGTTTTAAAGGGACAGCAGCCTAATTTAGTTGCTCTTGTCCGAGTCATTGATGTTAATCAAGCAACAACAGAAAGACAGAAAATCACGCACCGCTCTTGACTGAAAAACTTTAGTAGCCCTAAAGATTAATCTAAATTTATTTATAGAAATAAATATGTCTGCTTGAAAGAATGAAGAATATGGTAAACAAGTTGATATAAAGAATGCATGATTAGCCTATATAACCTTTGGTATTTCATTAAAATGAAGACCATGTTCTTGTTCTTTATGAGAAGTGGTTTTATTTCATTTTAACATAAAGGCATGTTGTGTGTCACCACAGTTAAACTGGTGTCTATCATGAGAAAACCTTCATATCAAACCTATATAATGAGTTTGGAAATAAATGCTGCTTAAATGCATTACACTGTAACTAAACCCATTAGATTTTAGCTGACTAAATTTACTGTAGATTTAGTTGACTAAAATTTTATGATATTTAGTCGACTAAAACTAGACTAAAACAATTCAGGTGACTAAAATATGACTAAAACTAAATGGCATTTTAGTCAAAAGACTATGACTAAAACTAAATCAAAATTTGGTGTCAAAATTAACACTGCTTGTTACTGTCTTACTTCACGTTCATGAAGAAGAGCGTAGCACATGAATTTACAGCAGCAGACCAAATGCATCTTTTAGTGAGTTCTCCTAAAATACAATCCGAGTCTCAGGGGCAGAGACTCTTAAAGTGTTTCACTCAGAAATTATTTATCTTTACTGGGGTGATGCTGAATATTTTAAGCCATAAAGTGCACATTAAATCCAAATATCCAATCAAATGTAATTAGAGTGATTTGGCAGCACTTAAAGCAAGATTTTAGACGAGACTTTGATACTTGGGCTCAAACTACATTCAGTACAGCAGTTGGTCTGTCTGCTGCAGTGTTATTTCAGCATTGAAAACTATTATAGTTTTTATTAGTATTGTGATGTGAATTAGTTTTTATTTTCATATTTTCCCATACGCAAATGTAAAAATAAATATTTTGGCCTATATCAAGAGTGATATTGGCATATATGTTACCTACAGTATAAGGCAATATATATTTTTCACATACTGTAAGATATAAGTTTATAACATACATAAAATCCCCATTGTAAAATATGTTAATAATGTCTGTGGTGATTTTTGTTGCATAGTATTTTACGTGGCAATCATATGTCAACAATACAGGTACATCTCAAAAAATTAGAATATCATGAAAAAGGTCAATATTTTTTGTCACTCATTTCAGAAAGTGAAAACCATATATTATATAGATTCATTACACATAGAGTGAAATATTTCAAGCCTAAAAATTTCTTGAAATTTTGATGATTATGGCTTACAGATAATGAAAACCCAAAATTAAGTGTCTCAGAAAATTAGAATATTACATAAGATCAATAAAAAAAAGGATATTTTAAACAGAAATGTCAGGCTTCTGAAAAGTATGTTCATTTCTATGCACTCAATACTTGGTTGGGCCTCCTTTTGCATGAATTACTGCATCAATGCGGCGTGGCATGGAGGCAATCAGCCTGTGGCACTGCTCAGGTGTAATGGAAGCCCAGGTTGCTTTGATAAATGAGTGACAAAAAATATTGACCTTTTTCATGATATTCAAATTTTTTGAGATGTACCTGTATATATGTTTTCTTTATGCAGGCAATTTTCGTAAAAAATTGTATGTATATACACACAAAAATCCATGTTTTTTTGTAATATTTTTTAAATACATGACTTTCTTATATATGTACAGTTTTTAGGATATTATATTTATTTGTAAAGTTTATATATATATATATATATATATATATAATTTTTTTTTTAGTTACCTATAATAATCCTGATCTGTCTGTGTCTACAAATGACATTATTTATGACTCCAGTCATTTAAAGTTTAAAAAATGTTAATATTTAAGCAATATTTTAGGGATCTAAAGAGCGCTGGCTAGAAACATAAAAGATAGAATAGAGAAATTATCGGATCTGAATACTTAGATAACAGCATCTACAACTAAACCCTGCCATCTGCACACTTCATGACTCTCACCATCATTATGAAAACTGCAATAAAACGATTAGCATTGCAGAACAGGAAATTATTGCATATCCATGCAGAAAGTGCGACAGAATTACTCAGATTCTATCAGCAGACTGAAGCCAAGCCGACCTCTTGTTGTTGTTTTTCAGGTTTAAAGGGGTCATATGATGTTGCTAAAAATAACATTATTTTGTGTATTTGGTGTAATGAAATGTGTTTATGCCATTTAAGGTAAAAAAAAACACATACTGTACATGATTGTTTCTCCTCTATGCCCTGCCTTTTAACTTTTATAAAGAATATCTCTTTGGGTTTGAGACTTTAGTCTTTGCAACTTTAGGGATCTTATCTATGCACGAACAGCTTGTAACACTCCAAAGGGAAAAGAAAACTTGAAATCGCATCATATGATCCCTTTAAAAAAAAAAAAAAAAAAGCACTTGCTGGGATTTTTACGCAGTATGAGACTAAAAACACATAAAAGTGAATATTTCATGCATGAAACATTATCTGGAGATGCCAGAAAGCCATATTTTGAGACTATCGATCGGCTCGTAGAGTCCTGCCTTTGATATGTTGATATTACTTGTAACTGTAACCTCATGCAGGGCGCATGGAGTCTAGCGTATCATAAAATGAGTTGAATACTTCTTCAGCCTGCAGCGGAGAAGCATGAAAGCAGGCTGGGATCACATGAGTGTGTTCGTCAGGCTGAAAACTGAGCAACCGTGAGTAAAGACCACAGATTTCACGTCACCAGGCACTAATGGAGAACTCCAGGCATTATAGATCTTCTTGTTCAGCGTTGTTTATAGATTAGAGATGAATTAACGATGCTGGGTTTTGTTCTTCAAGAGGCAGGATTATTCAGGGCGTTTGTGCTTCAGCTCGTCTGCGGTTAATTGAACTCACACAGCTCTCTCATTAATGCCATGCATGCTAACCTGAATCACACCAGCAGACAACAGCATTTATTAACCAGCAGCAAAAGCATATTTCCATGTTTTTCCTTAAGTGCTTGTTTGCCAGTTCTGTGCAAACTTTAGCAGAGAAGTCGATATGTAGAGTGTGATTAGTGTGTAATGCTCACCGGAGCTGCTCCACATTGAACCACAACAACAACAAACACTGCAAGGAAATGGAGCTTTTGAGAAATATTGCAGTGCTTTCAATGGAAAGTTTATTAACTGTAGAAAACTAGTTGTGTGGATGGCATCCTACAGTACTACTCAGTACTATATAGAGTGCGTGAGATTTGTCTGTGTGCATCTAATAACTTTGAATGACTTTTTTGGTAGCCAGTATCAGTGTTATTTTTGTATTATTTATATACTATTATTTATTCATATTTTAAATAATTTTTTATTTTTACATTTTCAGCTTTCATGTTAATATTACATTAAAATAAACTTTCAGTAATTGTATGTGCTTGTCATTTTTAAAAATAGTTGAATTAACTTTAATTTTATTTACATTTCTTAGTTTTATTATTCTATTAGAGCATTTATTAATATTTGGCATTCACTTTTATATTTTGAACTAATTTAAATTTTTGATTGCTTTAGTCATTTTTTGTGCTTTTGTCATTTTATTAGTTTTTGTTTTAACATATTTCTTAATAACTTTAATTTTAACTTTGTTTTAAGTGCTCTTACAGTATTTATACATTTTTTTTAATTAGCTTTTTTGTTTTTAATCTTTGATTTTCATTTTAGTTTTAGTAATTTTGTTTTATTTGTCAATTTTTTTGTTTTTGTTTTGAAATATTTCTGCATAAGTTTTAGTTTTATTTATTCAGTATTTATACATGAATTAGCTCTTATTTTTTGTATTTTCAGCTTTTATTTTAAATTTGAGATTTAGTAAATTTATGAGCTTTTGTCATTTTTAAAGTAGTTTTTTTGTATTTGAAATATTTCTATATAACTTTAATTAAAAAAAATATATATAACTTTTATTTTTATAGTTTAGCTGTTATTTTAGTTAGTTTAGTAAGTTTTAGTAATTTTATGTACTTTTTTGCCATTGTAATTTTAATACTTCGGCTTCAACTTATTTATTCCAGTTAGTTGTCAAAACAACATTTCTAATTTAATTTGATTATTTATTTTCAGTTTTAGTTAGCACTGGCCAGTGTACAGTATATATAGTGCAGTATAAAGTAAACATTATGCAAGTATTTTCTATGAATCACTCTGTGTATACATCAGATGCGTAGCTTTCATGCTAAGCTTGATTTTGCTGCACTAATGATGATTTAGTGGTGTATTTCCAGCTGTAATAGTGCCGAGTCTGTGGATGTTTATTTGAATAATTTGACACGATGGTGTGCTTTCATCTGCTCGACCCCGCTCTGTGCTGCTGTTATCACATAATATTTTGACTATTTCTGCTTATAGGCTTTGATACAATTAGAGTGAGAAATGAGAAATGAAAGTGAACCGCACAGCAGATACTCCGCTAATTAATGGCGGTCTAGTCTAATCGCTTGATTCTGCAGTTTCATTCAACAGAGAGACTTCCTTCAAACTTTTTGAAGCAAGAGTTCAGCCAAAAACTCTTTCCAAACCCATATGCTGTTTTTTTTCTGACTGCATTTTCATTTGGAGTGAACTATAACTTCAACCTTTGAAAGCGGACAGAATCATCACAGCTGTCGTTTTTCACTAATTAAAGTGTCGTTAGTATAAAGGCTGATTTGGCAGATGATTGTGAGACTGGAAAACACTCCCACACGCTTTTACTTCCAGGGCTTCATCATTCAATATTCAAGGTTAGCAGATTCTCTTTCCTGTACGACCAGCCCGCCATCCTCCACTTCATAATTAGTCTAATAAAGCGGGTTGTCATAACAACGCAAGGTCACTAATGCATCGTACAATTTCAGATGGAAATGTTTCAGATTTTCTGCAGTCGGAGACAAAAATACTCACGAAACAAATCAAGTGAGATGAAAACGCTGGATTCATTCCTGTAACTACACAAATCCATTTCTATCTGTTCTCCATCGTCAGATCTTGATCCATTTTTGAATATTTCTGTGATATTTTTTGCAGCTGAACTCCTCTAATCTTCCTCTAACTCTGTACTTTAGCAGAGTCATAGTCATTCTGTGGTTTGATATCCAAGTTATAATTTTTCCTGGAGTTTTTGAAGCACTTTTGAGGCCATTTATCCTGATTGGACTGCAATTGGTTTCTCTGTTCACTCCAAACTCATTCCATTGTCAATCTTTGTCTTTCTCTATGTTTTAATATTATTATTATTATTATTATTATTATTGTTGTTGTACAATAGTAACATTTGTAAAATTTAATTTTTAAATGTTAGCCAGGATCAGTGTTACTTTAGTATTATCTATATACTATTGTAGTATTCGTAGTATTTCATTCCGAGGGTTTCTGTTGCTATGGAATTCTGAGGGGTTGCTAGGTGGTTTCTGGGTTGTTGCTATGGCATTCTGAGGAGTTTCTATGGCATTGCCATAGATCTAGGGGGTTTCTGTTGCTATGGAATTCTGAAGGGTTTCTACGTGCCTTCTAGGGCATTGCTATGGCATTCTAAGTGTTGCTAGGTGGTTTCTAGGGTGTTTCTATGGCATTCTGAGGGGATTCTAGGTACCTTCTAGGGCATAGCCACTGTGTTCTGAAGGGTTTCTGTTGCTGGGGTGTTCTGAGGGGTTGCCAGGTGCTTTCTGGGGCATAGCCATGGCATTCTGAGGGGTTTCTAGGATGTTGCCATGGAGATCTAGGGGGTTTCTGTTGCTATGGTGTTCTGAAGGATTTCTAGGTGGTTTCTAGGGCTTTGCTATGGTGTTCTGAATTATTGCTAGGTGGTTAATAGCTAGAATTTACAAAGGAACATTCCCAGGGCATTTCTGGTTGCTTTGGAAATTTGGTGTTCTGAAGGATTTCTAAGTGGTTTCTAGGGAGGCTTTGATACAATTAGAGTGAGAAATGAGAAATGAAAGTGAACCGCACAGCAGATACTCCGCTAATTAATGGCGGTCTAGTCTAATCGCTTGATTCTGCAGTTTCATTCAACAGAGAGACTTCCTTCAAACTTTTTGAAGCAAGAGTTCAGCCAAAAACTCTTTCCAAACCCATATGCTGTTTTTTTTCTGACTGCATTTTCATTTGGAGTGAACTATAACTTCAACCTTTGAAAGCGGACAGAATCATCACAGCTGTCGTTTTTCACTAATTAAAGTGTCGTTAGTATAAAGGCTGATTTGGCAGATGATTGTGAGACTGGAAAACACTCCCACACGCTTTTACTTCCAGGGCTTCATCATTCAATATTCAAGGTTAGCAGATTCTCTTTCCTGTACGACCAGCCCGCCATCCTCCACTTCATAATTAGTCTAATAAAGCGGGTTGTCATAACAACGCAAGGTCACTAATGCATCGTACAATTTCAGATGGAAATGTTTCAGATTTTCTGCAGTCGGAGACAAAAATACTCACGAAACAAATCAAGTGAGATGAAAACGCTGGATTCATTCCTGTAACTACACAAATCCATTTCTATCTGTTCTCCATCGTCAGATCTTGATCCATTTTTGAATATTTCTGTGATATTTTTTGCAGCTGAACTCCTCTAATCTTCCTCTAACTCTGTACTTTAGCAGAGTCATAGTCATTCTGTGGTTTGATATCCAAGTTATAATTTTTCCTGGAGTTTTTGAAGCACTTTTGAGGCCATTTATCCTGATTGGACTGCAATTGGTTTCTCTGTTCACTCCAAACTCATTCCATTGTCAATCTTTGTCTTTCTCTATGTTTTAATATTATTATTATTATTATTATTATTATTGTTGTTGTACAATAGTAACATTTGTAAAATTTAATTTTTAAATGTTAGCCAGGATCAGTGTTACTTTAGTATTATCTATATACTATTGTAGTATTCGTAGTATTTCATTCCGAGGGTTTCTGTTGCTATGGAATTCTGAGGGGTTGCTAGGTGGTTTCTGGGTTGTTGCTATGGCATTCTGAGGAGTTTCTATGGCATTGCCATAGATCTATGGGGTTTCTGTTGCTATGGAATTCTGAAGGGTTTCTACGTGCCTTCTAGGGCATTGCTATGGCATTCTAAGTGTTGCTAGGTGGTTTCTAGGGTGTTTCTATGGCATTCTGAGGGGATTCTAGGTACCTTCTAGGGCATAGCCACTGTGTTCTGAAGGGTTTCTGTTGCTGGGGTGTTCTGAGGGGTTGCCAGGTGCTTTCTGGGGCATAGCCATGGCATTCTGAGGGGTTTCTAGGATGTTGCCATGGAGATCTAGGGGGTTTCTGTTGCTATGGTGTTCTGAAGGATTTCTAGGTGGTTTCTAGGGCTTTGCTATGGTGTTCTGAATTATTGCTAGGTGGTTAATAGCTAGAATTTACAAAGGAACATTCCCAGGGCATTTCTGGTTGCTTTGGAAATTTGGTGTTCTGAAGGATTTCTAAGTGGTTTCTAGGGAGTTGCTATGGTGTTCTGAAGGATTTCTAAGTGGTTTCTAGGGAGTTGCTATGGTGTTCTGAAGGATTTCTAAGTGGTTTCTAGGGAGTTGCTATGGTGTTCTGAAGGATTTCTAAGTGGTTTCTAGGGAGTTGCTTTGGTGTTCTGAAGGGTTACTGTGGTTTTAGGGCATTTCTACAGTTTTCTGAGGGGTTTCAAATGAGTTTCTAGGGTGTCGCTATGGTGTTCTGAGGGGTTGCTAGGTGCTATTTATGGAATTCTAAGGGTTGCTAGGTGGTTTTATGGTTGCTAGCTGGATTCTGGGGTGTTGCTGTAGTGTTCTGAAGGGTTGCTAGGTAATTAATAGCTAGAAGACACACTGAAGTGGAATAGTTTTAGGAGAGTGTTCAGATCACTAACCCTGAGCATTAGTAATAGTAATGGTTAGCTAACAATCAGCACTGGTTAGTGTCTAAATGCAGTGCTGTTTGCTCATTGATGCTGAGGTTTCAGATGGCTGGTTATCCAGCAGAGCATTGTTCCCGTATGGCCTGTTATCTCTGCAACCTCCCACAACCCCCTGCGGATTTCCCAGCATGCCCTGCTCCTGATGCTATAATTTTTCTGGGCTCTGCTGGGAACTCAGGGTCGTAGTTATGGTCTCTCTGTTTCTCTAATGGACGAGAGACACTGACGGACAAACACAGACAGAGCTCAGTCCTCGCGGTTGGAGGTTTGCTTGAGAAATATTAGATGTAGATGACGAGCGCTGCTTAACGGTAATCCAGCGGCCCGTGTTGGTCTTTGATGACACACTGAAGGTGTAAAGAGCCGTCGGAGCGGTGGTTTGGCTCTTGTTTACCCGTCATGCCAGCGATGAGCCAGGCGGGCTTTGTGTTATTGATCGGCGGGGACTGATGAGGGAGGATTACGGAGCTCTGCTCGTCTCCAGTCCTCCTCAAGTGCTCCTCTCAAACAGCAGGCCTGTCGTTCACTTCCTGTCATTCACACACACTCGTGATGCTTTCACTGTGTGTAAATCAATGGATCAGATCATCTGCTGAACTACTGGTGTGCCACAGCAAAAAGAAAGTCATATTGGATTTCTAGATTTTCTGACCTTATAACTGATGTGAATTGGGTAGATACAAGAGAAAAAAGTCTAAATACTTTATTATCATTATAATTATTATTAGCATAGCACTTGCATATCGTTGCTCTTTTGTTGATTCTGATTGCTTCCATTGTCCTCACTTGTAAGTCGCTTTGGATAAAAGCATCTGCTATTATTATTATTATTAAATTCTTTTTGTTTTATAATACAATGGTACTATTGCAGTAGTAATATATTAAATAAGTTTATTAATAATAATAATATTTATTAGTAGTAGTAGTAGTAGTAGTATTAAATACTTTTTATTTTATAATACAATAGTACTATTGCAGTAGTAATATATTAAATAAGTTTATTAATAATAATAATATTTATTAGTAGTAGTAGTAGTAGTAGTATTAAATACTTTTTATTTTATAATACAATAGTACTATTGCAGTAGTAATATATTAAATAAGTTTATTAATAATAATAATATTTATTAGTAGTAGTAGTAGTAGTAGTAGTATTAAATACTTTTTATTTTATAATACAATAGTACTACCGCAGTAGTAATATATTAAATAAGATTATTATTATTATTGTTGTTGTTGTTGTTTTTATTTGTTGTTGTAATTATTAACTATATTTATTAAATTAATATAAATGCTTGACTCTTTATTTTACAGTACAATAGTAATATTGCAATAGAAATATAATAAAATAATAAGAAATTAAAAATATATATAATAAAACTTGTATAAATGTAATTTTTAATATATAAAATGAATGTTTAAGAATAATACAATAAAATTATAATAATAGTAATAATAATAACAACAACAGCAACAATAATAATAGTTGATTTTATTTATTCATTTACAATAGTAAATACAATTGCAATTATTTATTTACGATGATATTACTGCAATAGTAAAAGAATAAAAGAATAAAATTGAATCATAAATGTAAATATAACAAATAACATAAATTTAATTTGTATTATTATTGTTGTTGATGTTAAATTCTTGGCTTATTATTTTATGGTACATTACTATTATTGTAATGGTAATATAATAAAATACTAAAATGATGCTAATATAATTTAAGAATAGTGAAATAGAATAGTAAAATTATTTTGAATAATAATAATTATTATTTTTGTTGTTGTTATTATTTATTATTATTATGAGGGTGAATAGATGATCCTCCCTTAAACTGGAGGAGATGTGTTTTGTGTTTTGGTGAGGATGTTTGAGGGGTTTCTGTCGTCATAATGCAGGGTTTTCTGTTTTTATTGCTCTATATTGATGCCTCATCATCTGTTCGTCCAGTCTGGATGAATAATCAGAAGCCGCTGTGCTTCGCTGCTTCCCCTCTATTGTCTTCTTTCAATTTACACTTGAATGGCGATGGATATGAAGCTTTTAATTTGGGAAGGGCAGCGCCGGGGCAGCAGTGTGTGAGCTGGGCAGGGGAAGGTCAGCGCATTCAGCTGAGATGAGATGAAATTCATAAATTCATTCAGATTTGCCAGGCCTGACGGTCTTTATGTGGAGTTGACCGCAGCTCCAGACTGGAAACGCTGCTCCTTTGTTACTGGCCATTTAGCCAATTTTTTGTCTTTCATCCATTTGAAAGTGACTAACAGAGACAGCTGGTCTTTTGCTGGAGGTCATAATGGTGATAAATCAGGGTTTGGTCTCAGTAACTCGCACAGAAGAGATTAAATATAAAAATCTCTTGCCATACGCACATCACAGCTGGACACATTACAGCTTTTTTCAGGAATAAAGAGACTTTTTGTGAAGACCCAGTGTATTGGTTTAAAAAGTGCAGTTTTGTTTGGAGCCTTGATGTATTTCCTGCTGAAACAGGAAGTTTGGGTGGGGCATATTGAAGGGCTTGTCCGAATTTTTTAATATGGTTTAAATATGTTCGTTTACATCCCAAAGTTTTGGTATTTGCTGTTGGAATAAATTGCAAATAGTTAGTTTTATTATAGTATTTTTTTCATTAAGGGTTTTTAAAAGAATGGTATGGACTTAGAATAGAATTTAATATATCTATTTTATTTACTTCTTAGTATTTATTTATTACAATAAATTGCGTTATATTGTAGTAATTTTTTCTTATAAATAAATATTTTAGTTATTTATTTTATTTGTATTTTTATTGATTTATTATAGCATTTTTTAAAGAATGGTATTGACTTGTATTTTTATTATAATAAATAAATAGCTATTATAAATAATAATTATATTTTATTATATATATTTATGGGGTATTATTGATTTATTACAATAAATTGCATTCATAGCATTTTCCTTAAATAATGACTTATACTGTCTTTTTACGCGTTGCGTTGCATCGCTCTGCGTAAACATAAAACCATCTAAAACAATCTGCATTTGTGATCGGAGAAATGACAAACAACAAGCCCTACTCTACACTGCTCAAAAAACTCACTTTAAATATAAAAAATATAAAATATAAAAACTCTTTAAATATAAAAAAACGTACTTACAGTCCGTGAGTCAGAACAGCCGGCATTGTAGTCTACTCTCCCAGGATCAGGAAACAGTCCTCCATAAAATGTGCTGCACACATCTGAATATTTGGGTTGAACTGTTCTGGAACAGTGTTGTAAATACAGCTTAACCACTGATTTCTAGTCGTGTCCATTTTTGGAAGACCTAACAAAGTAGTTTTACACGGTGGCCTAGAGTGAGCAGAGGCCGGGGGTTAGAGTGAGGAACAGCCGGAGGGCTAGAGTGAGCGGTGGCGGCCTAGAGGTGAGCAGAGGCTTGAGAACGGCGCGGCCGGCGGATTCAAATCTTCCCACATAGTGAGGTAGATATGTGGGGGCGTGTTAGAACGAGGCGTTTTAGGTAGGCGTGGCTGACTTAACTTTTATAAAGAATATCTCTTTGGATTTGAGACTTTAGTCTTTGCAACTTTACAGATCTTCTTTATGCACCAAGAGCTTGTAACACTTCAAAGAGAAAGGAAAACTTGAAATCGCATCAATTTATTTTATGTTTATTTTATTATTGTACAAAATACTGTCATTTATTTTGATTTTTTTCTGAATTTATAATTCGTGATTGTGTTGGGTTTGTTGGTGGCAGCTGGTTAATATGCCTGTATCTGAACATCTCTAACCATCTCTCAGCCATTTTTAATTTGGTCTCTTCCTCCGCAGCAGATGAACACGGCTAGCTCAGTCTTGTGCTTCTGATGCTGCTTTGCTTTCAGAAGCAGAATAAGAGATTCAGCAAGACTTTGTGAATTAGCAGGAGAACACAGATGGTATGAAACCAGTGAGCGAATGTGTGACGCGTGAAGATGTGTTTCGCAGGTAATTGTTTTTGTGACCGTGACAGCAAGGCTATTTCATCTGTGTTTTAGTGCTGCTCTTTTCATACAGTGAACGTGGTTGGAGATTTAAACTGTCAAACATCCAAAAAGACAAAGAAAACACCATCATAACAGTAGTCCCTACAGCTCGTGCACTATATTCCAGGTCTTCTGTCATTTTTGGTGCACTGTTTCTTTAAGAAAAGCTTGTGATTTGTGTGATTGGCCTCTTCCTGTCCAGTGAATGAATGCAAAGGAAAAACAGTCTGTAATGAACAAAACCAGCAGAGCTGAACCTCTCCAGACCTTCAGCAGATGCGTTCTCGTGTTTTTCATTCAGGACAAGGATACTGACAATCCGTCAGCCATCAGAAAACCATTTCCATCTGTGTCTGAACAACTTCCCAGAATGCAGTGCGTGAAGTCATAAAACGGTGCAGTACTGTTCAGAAGTTTGGGATCAGGAAGATTTCTAATGTTTTTGCTCACCAAACCTGCATTTATTTGATCAAAAATACTGTAAAAAATGTGTGTGTGCCAGCTCACTGCTTCAGACCATAATGAGTGTGTCAGTGGGAAACAGTATCTCCTCCTGGACCAGCGCTCGCTCTGTCTGTCGCTCACAGTGTCATTCATCAGCATCACAGCCGTCACGTGATGAGGAATGGAATGGGACGAAACGGCTTAATGTACCGTGAAAACTTGCACCTTTCAGAACTCTGATGTCCTCTGCAAGACTAAAGCTGCGTCCCAAATGACGCACTATGCACTTATACACTATGTACTTATGCACTATGTACTCAACCATGTATAGTATGAATTATATAAGGTTATTTTGTCATTCATAAACGGAATCTGATAGCCCCTCATAGCCCCTCCCCCTTCGCTACGTAATTAAAGCTGCGACAGTTGAGTGCATGAAGTGTCCAACATTCCACACTTCATTTTTTCGGTTATTTAAGTGCATCATCCGGGTATTTAAAGTGCACTTTTTCCTTTTGGAATTTTCAGTGTGAACGCACTACTCACACTATTTATACTACAGAACGTTATAGAATAGTGCACAAGTATGCGATTTGGGACGCACCTTAAATGAGTGATAAAACTGCAACGTTTGGGAAGTTTGACGTTGTGACGAAAGCATGCATTACTTTATGAGCTTGATCTTCATGGAGGTGTCAGATCACGTCAGTGTGAGCCGTTTGCAGATTCACAGGTTTATATAAATAGTAAAGTTGTGATGTTCGTGATGTAAGCAGCTGTTTATTAAGTTTTGGTCAGTGTGAGATGAACAAACTCTCCCAAATCTTTGTTTGTTTGTGAGTTAAATCAGTCCCAGTATGAATCAGAGATGCAGAGATGATACCAGACGGCATTTACCTTCAGTCCTCAGAGGAGAAGCAGCAGCAGAACGGCTCGTTTTATTCTGGATGTTTTAAAGAGACTGGAGAATAGACTGATAAAGTTAAGTTTGACTGTTTTTAGTGCAGGGATATTTTAAATATTTACATCACAAAACATGAAGCATGATTTGCTATTTTCTGTTGGAGTAAATTGTAATTATTTAATTTTATTATATTTTTTTTTGTTTTTTTTTCCCTAAATGGTTCTTGAAAGAATGGCATGGAATTTTATTTTAATTATTTGGTTATTTATTATTTTTTTGGTATTTATTTCATTTTTTTTATTCATTTAATAAATTGATTTAAAAAAATCGCTATGATACAAAATAACAAATAAAATAAATATATAATATTTATTTTAAATAACAGTTAATTTATTATAATAAAAATAATAAATAAAAATGTTTTGTCTTTTAAGGACCCTTGAATAAAATACTATAATCCAGTTAATATGCTCAACAATACCCCTTAAAACATTACAAATATTTATTTGTATTATTTAGTATTTTTTCTGTTAAAGGGTTCTTAAAAGAATGGCATGGATTATTATTAGTAGTAGTAGTAGTCGTGGTGGGGGTGTTA
Source organism: Sinocyclocheilus anshuiensis (assembly GCF_001515605.1). Taxonomy (NCBI): domain Eukaryota; kingdom Metazoa; phylum Chordata; class Actinopteri; order Cypriniformes; family Cyprinidae; genus Sinocyclocheilus; species Sinocyclocheilus anshuiensis. The sequence goes on along the minus strand of NW_015542375.1, from coordinate 399,114 downwards.
GTATTATAACTGAATAAATAGTTATGATAAAATAAATAATAAATATATAAATACATGTTTTTAAGATCCCTTAAAATACTATAAACTGGTTAATGTCCTCAGTAATACCTTGGCTCATATCACTCATTTCATTGTATTTTACTGTTATTATAAGATGTTTATAGGCCTTTTAACATGTTAGATGAATTCCTTATTTGATTATTTATTATTTGTATTTGTATTAAAATAGTTAGATAATAATAATAATAATAATAGATAATAATATAATATAAAATATTATTTAATAATAACATTGTATTTATAATAATTAAATAAAAATATAAATAAATAAATGTATTTTAGGAACCCTTAAAATACTATAAACTAGGGCTGCACAATTAATCGAATTTCTAATCACAATTACAATTATGGATTAAGTAATCGTTCAAAGCGGCAATTAATCGTTCACAGTCCACTTATGTTATTCTGCACACTTAAGATATGTTTTTTTCCTTCTACATGTTATCTTAAGAGTTTTTCCATCGTTTTAGTTTTAGTAAAACATTATAATACCATTCATATTTTTACTT
>NW_015542375.1:387368-398533 GCF_001515605.1 Sinocyclocheilus anshuiensis | reverse complement strand
CATCAAACAATGGTATAAACATCATTCAATGTAAATTGTGATAATTGTAATTAATAATCGCAATTACAATTTCAAGGGAATAATCGACAATTATGATTTTTGTCATAATCGTGCAGCCCTACTATAAACTGAATAATATACTCATTAATACTCCTTAAAATGGCTCACGTCACATTTTCATTGCGTTTTACTGTTATTATGAGCTGTTTTCAAAGTTTTGGTCAGTATTAGATGAACAAACTCCTGTATATATCCTCCGTTTGAGTGTTGAATCAGTCCCAGTGTGAATCAGAGACACTAAAATTAATACCAGACGGCATTTACCTTCAGTCCTCAGAGGGGAAGAATGGCTTATTTTATTCTGGAGCTTTGAAAGAGGCTGGAAAATGGACTGTTCAAGTAAACGATGACTGTTTTTGGTGCAAAAATCTTTAATAATATTACAAGTGGACTTGAGGGAAAAGAGTAAAAAGCAATGAGAGGTGTGATGTGAGCCGTTTAAAGGAGTATTAATGAGTATATTAACCGGGTGAATATAAAGCCGATCTTCTTTAACTGCGTGATTGTTCTGGTTTTAAGGGCCATTGGTTTTACGGCTCTTTGGACTGGTTAAATCATCACAGACTTCAGAGGCCCGATATTCCACAGCGTTCCCACTTTGGGACACTTTCACGCAATATTGAACACGCTATGATTTTAGAAATGAGAGGTGTGAAACTGATTTGCAGTATTGTGAGTGTATTTTATAGAGATGCCCTTGAGCATCATGTAAACTCAGCGCTGCTGTGATTGGTGTGTTTCTCGGGACGTCCTGTTGAAGGTCATTGGTAACACACGGCTAAAACAGCATCTTGATTTCATCTCCCGCTGCTTTCAGATCCAAAGGTCAAGACTCTGTTTACAGCGAACGCAGTGCTTGCTGACAAACAGGTTAGTTTGTGCTGTTAAATCTGCATTTCTTTCTACTTTCTGGTCTGTTTGGCCAAAACAGGATTACGGCCGCGTTGCATCAGTGTTACGTTCAGATGTAAAATTGAAGCGTCTGTGTTGATGGCGTGTTGGCCGCGTGTGTGAAGCGGTGAACGTGATTAATTAGTGATTTGGTTGGCATGGGATGATGGTGATGGCAGATGAAGGCTCACAGTGTCATTGATGATATTTGGATGTTGTTTTGTAAAGCAGAGCCACAATGTGTTTGCTCTGTTCTGGCCTCACTGACTATAGTTCACCTGAACAATCTTTTCCAGTAGCAAACTAAAACTAAAACCACAAAAAAAGTTACACTTTTAGTTTAAATTAAAGTAAAACATAAGTAAACTAAAAACCTAAACTTAAAACTGTATAGACATATATTAAATAAATAAATAACAACAGTAATGACAAGAAAACGGCTAAATCTAAACTACTAAAACTTAAATTAGAATTAGAATAAAAAATGAAAAGGGGAAAAATCTAATTTAAAAGTGAAAAAAATGCACAACAAAATTGCTAAACTTTACTAAAAATTAAAATAAAAACAAATGCAAAATATTGACAAAAACTGTAATGCAATTCTATACTAATAAAATGACAAATACTAATAGAAATTGCAAAAATGGTCAACAAGAATGCTAAAACATTTTTAAAAAATGTATGAAACCAGAAAATAGAAAAATATAAATAAAAATATTGACAAAACTCTAATGCAATACTATACTAATAAAATAACAAATATTAATAAAAAATATACAGTTGCACAATAAAATGACTATAACTAAAATAAAAAAATAAAATGTCAAAATATTGAATTTTGACCAATTTCTGAGCAATTTAATGTGTCCTTGCTGAATAAAAGTATATGTTTTTTTAACGTATTATTTATTTGCATAAATAAAATGATCATCCAGCAAGAGTTTATTAAACCGAACTGCAGCATATAGAAACGCTGAACAAAAGTGATTAGAGCCTCATGAACTGGAAACCTCAGTCCTGTTTACTGCGCCGTTTTATTCTCATACGTATCATAAAACAGAGGGAATTGGCTTTATGTCTTATGCGAGTGCGATGATGTTTGGAGTCCATTACAGGACGTGGTGCTCTGAACACCTGCTGTCAGAAAATATGAATGACAGAAACCCAGCAGAGCCGCAGAGTCTGAGCGGCTGGAATAAAGAGAAGCGGCTTATAAATGATTCAGCTCTGCTCGTTTGCGTCTCTGCCGCTGAATTTGTTCTGTTTTCAGAAGACTGCAAACTGACTCTCTCAAAATGGCCGCTGATGCACAAGAGAGAGAGAGACGGAGAGCATCTCCTCGCTAATGTTCTGCAGCTCTGCTTTCTTCCCGAGCACATCCGGCACGAGCCCGTGATGCTAAAAACAACCTGACGGCGAGGAAGAGAGAGAGAACCAACATGGATTATTATTACAGCATGTAAATATGACCATCAAACAATGGTATAAACATCATTCAATGTAAATTGTGATAATTGTAATTAATAATCGCAATTACAATTTCAAGGGAATAATCGACAATTATGATTTTTGTCATAATCGTGCAGCCCTACTATAAACTGAATAATATACTCATTAATACTCCTTAAAATGGCTCACGTCACATTTTCATTGCGTTTTACTGTTATTATGAGCTGTTTTCAAAGTTTTGGTCAGTATTAGATGAACAAACTCCTGTATATATCCTCCGTTTGAGTGTTGAATCAGTCCCAGTGTGAATCAGAGACACTAAAATTAATACCAGACGGCATTTACCTTCAGTCCTCAGAGGGGAAGAATGGCTTATTTTATTCTGGAGCTTTGAAAGAGGCTGGAAAATGGACTGTTCAAGTAAACGATGACTGTTTTTGGTGCAAAAATCTTTAATAATATTACAAGTGGACTTGAGGGAAAAGAGTAAAAAGCAATGAGAGGTGTGATGTGAGCCGTTTAAAGGAGTATTAATGAGTATATTAACCGGGTGAATATAAAGCCGATCTTCTTTAACTGCGTGATTGTTCTGGTTTTAAGGGCCATTGGTTTTACGGCTCTTTGGACTGGTTAAATCATCACAGACTTCAGAGGCCCGATATTCCACAGCGTTCCCACTTTGGGACACTTTCACGCAATATTGAACACGCTATGATTTTAGAAATGAGAGGTGTGAAACTGATTTGCAGTATTGTGAGTGTATTTTATAGAGATGCCCTTGAGCATCATGTAAACTCAGCGCTGCTGTGATTGGTGTGTTTCTCGGGACGTCCTGTTGAAGGTCATTGGTAACACACGGCTAAAACAGCATCTTGATTTCATCTCCCGCTGCTTTCAGATCCAAAGGTCAAGACTCTGTTTACAGCGAACGCAGTGCTTGCTGACAAACAGGTTAGTTTGTGCTGTTAAATCTGCATTTCTTTCTACTTTCTGGTCTGTTTGGCCAAAACAGGATTACGGCCGCGTTGCATCAGTGTTACGTTCAGATGTAAAATTGAAGCGTCTGTGTTGATGGCGTGTTGGCCGCGTGTGTGAAGCGGTGAACGTGATTAATTAGTGATTTGGTTGGCATGGGATGATGGTGATGGCAGATGAAGGCTCACAGTGTCATTGATGATATTTGGATGTTGTTTTGTAAAGCAGAGCCACAATGTGTTTGCTCTGTTCTGGCCTCACTGACTATAGTTCACCTGAACAATCTTTTCCAGTAGCAAACTAAAACTAAAACCACAAAAAAAGTTACACTTTTAGTTTAAATTAAAGTAAAACATAAGTAAACTAAAAACCTAAACTTAAAACTGTATAGACATATATTAAATAAATAAATAACAACAGTAATGACAAGAAAACGGCTAAATCTAAACTACTAAAACTTAAATTAGAATTAGAATAAAAAATGAAAAGGGGAAAAATCTAATTTAAAAGTGAAAAAAATGCACAACAAAATTGCTAAACTTTACTAAAAATTAAAATAAAAACAAATGCAAAATATTGACAAAAACTGTAATGCAATTCTATACTAATAAAATGACAAATACTAATAGAAATTGCAAAAATGGTCAACAAGAATGCTAAAACATTTTAAAAAAATGTATGAAACCAGAAAATAGAAAAATATAAATAAAAATATTGACAAAACTATAATGCAATACTATACTAATAAAATAACAAATATTAATAAAAAATATACAGTTGCACAATAAAATGACTATAACTAAAATAAAAAAATAAAATGTCAAAATATTGAATTTTGACCAATTTCTGAGCAATTTAATGTGTCCTTGCTGAATAAAAGTATATGTTTTTTTAACGTATTATTTATTTGCATAAATAAAATGATCATCCAGCAAGAGTTTATTAAACCGAACTGCAGCATATAGAAACGCTGAACAAAAGTGATTAGAGCCTCATGAACTGGAAACCTCAGTCCTGTTTACTGCGCCGTTTTATTCTCATACGTATCATAAAACAGAGGGAATTGGCTTTATGTCTTATGCGAGTGCGATGATGTTTGGAGTCCATTACAGGACGTGGTGCTCTGAACACCTGCTGTCAGAAAATATGAATGACAGAAACCCAGCAGAGCCGCAGAGTCTGAGCGGCTGGAATAAAGAGAAGCGGCTTATAAATGATTCAGCTCTGCTCGTTTGCGTCTCTGCCGCTGAATTTGTTCTGTTTTCAGAAGACTGCAAACTGACTCTCTCAAAATGGCCGCTGATGCACAAGAGAGAGAGAGACGGAGAGCATCTCCTCGCTAATGTTCTGCAGCTCTGCTTTCTTCCCGAGCACATCCGGCACGAGCCCGTGATGCTAAAAACAACCTGACGGCGAGGAAGAGAGAGAGAACCAACATGGATTATTATTACAGCATGTAAATATGACAGCAGGACACTGAGAGAGAGAGAGAGAGCGAGAGATCAGTGTGTTGTGCTTTGGGAGGGGAAGAGAAAGAATCATACTGACTCACTGCAGCCTAATTAGTGCACTAGATATACTTTATAGCATGTGAAATCACACTGGCTGCCTGCATCATATCTGTGACCCTGCAGCACAAAAGCAGTCTTAAGTTGCTGGGGTATATTTGTAGCAATAGCCAACAATACATTGTATGGGTCAAAATTATCCATTTTTCTATTATGCCAAAAATCATTAGTCAAGTCAAGTCAAGTCTGCTTTATTGTCAATTCTTCCACATGTACAGCACATACACACAGAGAATTGAAATTGCGTTACTCTCAGACCCTTGGTGCATACAGATAACACTAACAGTAGAACATAAATACAGATATACAGATTACATATAAAATACAACTATACAAATATACAAATAAGGTCAAATGTAAAAATATATATAAAGCAGCACACGGCACATGGCAGATAGACTGCAAACCAGTGAAGTAAACAACAGTGCAGATATAATGATTTGTAGTGCAAAAAGAGCTTATTTAGACTGATTAAAGTGACTGTGTGTGTGTATTTGGGAGGGGGGAGTGGGAGAGTCCGTCAGAGGGTCAGAGTTCAGTGGTGCGTGGGGCAAAAGAGGGGAGGGGGGTCAAGGTCGGGAGGGAGTTCAGCTTCCTGACAGCCTGATGGATGAAGCTGTCCTTCAGTCTGCTGGATATTAGGATATTAAAGATCATGTTCCATGAAGATATTTTGTAAATTTCCTACCGTAAATATATCAAAACGTAATTTTTGATTAGTAATGTGCATTGCTAAGAACTTAATTTGGACAACTTTAATATTTTGATTTTTTTGCACCCTCAGATTCCAGATTTTCAAATAGTTGTATCTCGGCCAAATATTGTCCTATCCTAACAAACCATACATCAATGGAAAGATTATTTATTCAGCTTTCAGATGACCCTTATGACTGGTTTTGTGGTCTAGGTCACATTTGATAAATCAAACCCAATACTTTAGTACTAATTTTGTGGTGCTGATTTTAAAAAATAGTGTCTTTTTTGCTCAGGCACGTCACACTTTTTCATGAAATATGATGCATTTTGTAGCTTTTTTGTTTTTGATGACCATAAGTAAGGTGATGAAGTCTCATATTTTCCCTTAATCAGCAGAAAAACACCACAAACACATGATTCCTGCCTGAATCTAAGCCAGATTACAACTGTTTGCTCAATTCTCTGCCAGGTGTTTGCATCTGTGAGTGTTTTACTGCATCCAAACAGACAACAGAAAATTATTATTAAAAAAATAATAATAATATAGGACAGTGTTATGATTAGTTCTTTTCAAGTCTTAGTTTATTAATAGTTTTAGACTGATTTATCAGTCAAAAATTTTATCAAGTTGCTATAATTTTCAAATGTCTTAAGTTCAAATTTAAAGGTGCAGTGTGTAGTTTCTGCGCCAATCAGAACTGTTTATCAAACTGATAGCCCTGCCTACAAACTTGTGATTGGTTGAGCCAGCAGATTGACACATTGATGTTTTGAAAGTGTTACAGTGTTTCACTCTTCAGGAGTTAGTTGACATTTAGTGAACTGAATTGTTTATTTATTTATTTATTTTTTAAATATGTTGAAAATAATTTAAAAGTTTAAGTTGCCATCTTTAGTTTCTGTAGTTTATCCTGTAGTGTGTGTTTTACAAAGAAATACTGTATTAATCATTTTTATTGCAGGTACAGGCAGTGCTATGTTAGAAGTATTTATATACTATTATAGTTTTTAATAAAAATATTAATTAGCTTTTATTTTTATATTATTACATTTTTGATTTTAGTTTAATTAGCTATTTCTTTATGCACTTTTGTCATTTTATTCATTTTCGTTCTTTTTAACTATTATGATTTACGTTTCAATTATTTTTATTTAAGTTTTAGTTTTATTTATTTCCAGTTAGGAAATAATTTCACAGATAGGGCTTAGACTAAGCCAGGATTAGGCCGCAGTTCAATTAGGACATTTAAGTAATTTTTATAAATGTGCCTTAGAAAAAACATTACTGGTGAGCATCTTGAGACAAAACAAAGGTACTGATATGTTTTAAGATCAATCAGTGCAAGTTACTTTCAGTTGAAACAGCTCAGATTTACACTTTAGTCTGGGACTAGGCTTAAGCCTTGTCTGTTAAACCTGGGGTTAGTTCTTCAACTTAAGCTTAGTTAGTTGCCAAGGCAAGATTTCTCTTTTTTTTATGTATTTATTTTTTGTTTTACCTTTTTGTCTAATATTTTTATGGTTAGACATTTTAATCTGACATAAATTAATTTATTATTTCAGCATTATTTCAAATAACAACAACTGTTTTAGTTAGTAGTTAATGTTAATAATAACCCTTGATACAGGTCATTTTCTGTTGTAACTACAAACAGATCGTGCTGCATTGTGGGATTCTGCGATGGTGGAGTACCCATGAGCCCTTGCACTAGGTTAATTTAATTATGCACACTAGGGCAATACATTGGGGGTTTACGGAGACATGCACAAAAGTTGTTAGAATTAATAGAGGTTTTAGCGCTATTTAGTGCTGTTGGTAAGTAGTTGTTGTGTTTGAAGTCACTGTTGTGGTGATTAGTGTTCCCTTCGGCAGAGACCTCATTAACTTATTAATTAGTTTCTGCTCAGCCAGTGTAATACTGTTACAGTAGAATGTGTCAGGTTAAACATGGAGTCACATGAAGAAGAAACGATCTAATAGGATCATAATTTCAGATCAGGGGTTGGAAAATAAACAATATTTGTTTTGGTTTGTTTTGAGTATAATGTGCCACCACATTTATGAATTCATTAATGTATATAATATGACAAAGGATTGATATGATTGCTAGGTGTAGTTACTATGTTTAGCCTTTTCAGGATAGTGTATAATTTAGTTTGATAAACGTATTTATCATGTTTTGCTTGTATGTACACTACTGTTCAAAAGATTGGGGTCTGGAAGATGTTTTTTTTATGTTGTTTTTGAAAGAAGTCTCTTCTGCTCACCAAGGCTGCATTTATTTGATGAAAAATATTTTAAATATTGTGAAATATTATTACAGTTTAAAATAGCTTTTTTCTATGTCAGTATCTCTTAAAATGTCATTTATTTCTGTGATGCGCAGCTGAATTTTCAGCATCGCCCGACTGCTTTTGAATCAATCCACTTCTCCAACCACAATAGCCAATAGAGTGTTAAATTTATATCGCAACCTGGTCATATCTGCCATTATTTGAGATCAATAGAAATTAACTATGTGAAACCCTTTTAGCAACTGGTTATGGACAGCAAGCTCTAATCTCCAGGTGTATTGAGAGCCCAGCTGAATGGTGAAAGAAAGGATCTCTGGGCCCCCTAGATTACGCAGGAAGGCTCTTTAGGCTAGTCCTCTATCATCTAGGGCTTTAATAAGGGCTTCTGGGGGCTTTGAGCTATAGGCTATTGATCACGTCACAAGAGGCAACTGAATGATTCTTCGATTCCTTTCTGATAATGCCAGAGGTTTTACAGAGCCATTTCAGGGTGAATATTAATGAATGTGATTTTCATCTCACAATTACTACTCTGCAGTAATACAGCCGATCATTTGCTGTGATAAAGTATTCAACTCTCACTTTCATTCATTAACATGATATGCATAATTTCACTATCTGCAGGGAATAGGTCTGCGTTTAGTCCAAGTATCCTATTATTTTTGGAAAGAGTCACGACTCATGACGTCCTCTAATTTTGAATTCTTCCTCGAAGCAAAGCATGCCTTTGCTTGAGGGGTTTTGTGCATGAATCTGAATCTGTTTTTACATCTGTCCCTTATGGGCTGATGGAGAATGAGAGTGAGAGAGAAAGAGAAGGAGATAAAAAAGAGAGACAGGCTAAAACAGCAGAACTAAAATATATGCATTATTGAATATTGAATGATGGCACCCAAATCACATGTATAATATATACAATAGTATAAGTATATATAATTATTACTACCATTCAAAAGTTTGGGGTTGTTAAGATTTTTTTTTTAAGGTTTGTGAAATAAATCTTTTATGCTCACCAAAGCTGCATTTATTTGATAAAACTATAGTAATAACAGTAATATTTTATATTTGATTACAATTTACAGGATACATCTTTTTCAGGATTCTTTGATGAATGTTAAAAAGAACGGCATTTATTAAAATATTTTAACATTATAAATGTCTTTACTGTCACTTTTGATTAATTTAATGCATCCTTGATGAATAAAAGTATTAAGTAAAAAACAACAACAAATAAATAAATTATATATATATATATATATATATATATATAACTATATGTACTATACAGTATATAGTAAAGTATTTTTAGTGTGTTTATGTTTTAATATCTCATATGGTGAGGTGTATGAAAACACTCTGGCGGTTTTGATGCTAATGCCACCAGAAGAGCGTTGGATGCTAAACATGTTCCTGTGCCCTCCAGCGCTCAGGTCACACACTCTTCTTGCGGTTGTTTCTACATTTAGCCGTATCAGGATGCAGAATATCCCTCGATGCCTTTCGGAGACCGCGATCATCGCCCGCCGTCTCCCGCTTCAGCTTCCCGCCGCCGTTTTGCCTGTTTTCCTCCCATCAAACAATAGTTTCCCGCATCCAACATTTGTTTGAGGAGCGCCAGAGTGAATATTTAAAAGAGCTCTTCTTTAAGATTTCATCAGAGGCTCTGGGGGTTTGTGAAGGTGACATATTTCTCCGCAGCAGCTGCGATGCATAATGGATGGGCCCCGGGTGCCGAGTGGAGCGAGTACAGATGTTAAAGCGCTCCTGCAGGACTTCCTCCACGTTTGGAGAGGACAGCCATCCGCAGCCTCCAGCGTTCACCTGTTTGCTGCTGAAAGAGGAGTTATTACCGTTTTTTTCAACTGCTTACACACAAAAACTTTACTCGTCACACAATTTTTGAAAGCCGACATTTCACAACCAGAACCACACACCAAATCTGCAAAACCATGCACTATTTCTCGGCCTTTTTCAATTTCATAAAACACTTTTTGCAAAACACAACACACAATTCTCTATGTAAAGGAAGTATCTCGATTTCCTTTTTCAAACACAACCAATCAAAATGCCACACTAATTCACCAGCGCCTCACACTAATTCCTCACATGTGCAAACACGTGAGCAAAGTAAAGTAAAATCATTGCTTTACTTAACACCAACCAATCACAGCTTCAGAACAGGCCTATAAACACACATCTACACAGCTACACATGGTTTGAATAACTGTGTATAAATTATGTCCAAAAATATAATATTACGGCAAAGGTGTTTGCAACGTAAGTTTGCTTTTGAGATGTGTTTGTGATATTTTGAATGCAGTGCTTAATTTTGCAAGAGATGTGAGGCATTTTGCATTTTGTGTGTGTGCAGTTTTTGGATTTGTGTGTAAAGTTTTGAAAAAAAGAGGCAAAGTTTTGAAAATGTGTGTAAGCAGTAAAACTGTAATGAGACGGGCGACACAAACGCATTCACCCTGCGTGTGTGTAGGAGGCCGTACAGTATCTACAGGATCTAATTTGATCTCGCCTTTAATATTAGATGTTCTCTCCTCCCAGAAACATAATCTGATTATTTTCCTTTAGCGCTTCAGTGGCTTCTTTTCTTCTCGAATTGACTGATTTTTGGCTACAGGAATTTCTCTGAATCTGGAAACATTCAGACACATGCACGCAGTGGAAAGACAATTTGCAAGTATCGTTAAGTAGAAGAGATCTGAACAACGTCGCAAATTATACTCGGTTCATGCAAGTACATGAACGCCGATGCGTGATGTCAGAACAAATTCATCATCTTATTCATAATGTTAGAGCAGGTTTTAAATACGGTAACTAACTACAATCAGACTAAGTAGGCAATATCAATTTGAATATCAGATTATATGAGTTAATTCTGTTTCAGTTAGGCGGACAGCATCGCATTAAATATAACTAATAAAAATAGAATAAAAGTGTTATTTTAGTACTACATATACACTAGTCAACATTTGAAGTGGATCAAAACCTTTCATCAAAGTTGTTCTAAAACCAAAACAATTGTTCTTTTCTTAGGACAACTTGATTAACTACTATATACTGTTTATAGAGTATTATTAATAATTATAATTAGCTTTTATTTGCATTTTTACTATTTAATTTTGTTTTCAGTTTTATTAAAAAAATTTTTATATATATATATATATATATATATGTGTGTGTGTGTGTGTATATATATATATATATATATATATATTA
>NW_015542375.1:377989-387211 GCF_001515605.1 Sinocyclocheilus anshuiensis | reverse complement strand
TGTGTGTGTGTGTGTGTGTGTGTGTGTGTGTGTGTGTGTGTGTGTGTGTGTGTGTGTGTGTGTGTGAAATGTATGTTTTTTGGCCAATCACCTGAGCTGTAAATGATCACTCAATATAAAAAGCAGAAGAAAAAAAACATTTCTAATCATGTACATCTGTGATGATGCAAACAAACATCCTAAACACTTAATCTGCCTGTATGTTGTGTGTTGTATGAGTGAATCTTGTAAAGGATTGTAGGTTTACCAGCATTAAATTACATTAAGCGGTCTGAGTTAAAGACACACACACACACACACACACACACATCATGACTTGAGCGTCATGAGAACATATCATAATCCTGTGGAAAGATTATACACATAATCTACAGGAAATTACAAAAGCATCTTTAGGGAATTAAGGCATTGTGTAGCGTAATCCACAGCAGAAAAAGCTCTTTACAGGAACACTGGGGCTGATTTTCTCGAGCCGCGCTCACTGTTTGTCTTTCCAAACACGATCTCTGAACATCTGACATCCGTCCAAGAAGAACTGTGAGGATGAACCAAGATTTTGTGTCCACTGCCACACACACACACACACACACACACACACACACACACAAATGTAAACACTGCAGAGCGACAGAACGAGGCTGGATAAAACAGGTCACCCACTCATCCAACTAACCACACAGTCAGAGCCGCACATTCATGCAGATGTTGTATTTATGAGCTCTGAGGTGCTGTTTGAACAAAACATCCCATAATTAGCCATTAACCAGATTCCAGAACCTTTTTTTCTACAATATTGAATTGCTCTCTGGATCCTCTGCTCTGTTTGGGGAGGAACGAACTAAAAATAGCCATTACAGTTCATTTCAGTGAGACAGTTAAAGAAAAACGATTCAAAAACAAGGACGACTTGTACAAGGAATGAATCAGTGAATATAATTTCATTCTCTGTGCAGGACGTCCCATTTTGCGTTTTCATTTTTATAATGAAATATTTAGTTCATTGTGTTTTTGCATTTCATTTAATAGTTTTTTTTTATTTTTTAGGTATATTAGCTGTAAGCTTAAGGTATTAATTGTCTGTTTGAGATATATACACATTTATTTATTTATTTAAAAGTAAAATGATTGCAAAATTTTACAGTTATGTATGGATATTTCATGTAAATGAAGATCCCCATTATATACTGAACAAATACTGAAACAAATAATCAATTAATTCATTAATTTCTATGTAATACATTATTTTTATTTATTATTTTTATTTTTTACATTTATATACTGGTATTTCATCTAAATTAAGATTGCTGATGTACCAGATACGTGCTGCTAAGTACTGCAGAAACTAAATAAATAAAATAATTAAATAAATGTATGTATTATATTTATTTATTTTCATATTATATCATATTATATTATATATAAGTGATGGCAAATTCTGCAAAATGTATGTATTTATGTATATTTAATATATTTATACATGTATGTAGTGATAATTCTTGTTAATGAATATCCTCATTATTGATGCTTGAGGGCTTTTAAATACATTGCATTGCATTTTTTGCATATATATATATATATATATATATATATATATATATATATATGCACATGTATTTATTTTTGACTTCAGCTTTTTATTTTGTGTCAGTGCATTCATTTATTTTGGTTTCATTTTTATTTATTTCAGCATTTATTTATTCATTCACAAACATTCTGCTTTTATGCAATTATTAATTAATTTATACATTTATTTACACATGTATTCATTTATGCATGTATTTATGGATTGATGCATTTATGCATATATGCTTTTTTGTATTTTTTGCATTTCTGCTTTTATATTAATGCATTTGTTTCATGATATGTTCATATATATATATATATATATATGAACATGTCATGTAATTTTACAGGCTGTTTACATTGGCTATTCACCAGCTGCAACATTTCCAGCCTTGCTTTTTAAGGAGGTGACCTCAATTAGAAAGTTCAGTGTGCTGAGGGCCTGGAGGGTAATTTATGATTACATTCGAGTATGTTTTAATATCACCATTCAACATAAAGACAGAAAAATGACACTGATGCTGAAATATGCTGAAATGGACGTGAAACTAACAGCCGGTCACCTTCATACAAATTGGTGTCTGCCCCGGTAATAAACATTGATTTGAGCGACACCCCGGCAGATCAGCGAGCCATTATTCTGCCATTAATGTTACACGCTTTAGATCTGCTGCTGCAAAATAAAGCATTGATACGGGTCGTTCTGCAGCGAGCGGTCAGGAATATTAAAACCGGCCTGATGCGGAGACGAGAGAAGAGCAAAGAGGCATTACGACAAACTCAGAGACGATGGAGGCGGACGTGTGCGAACACTAATGAGCCTGTTGTCGGTGGATGGAGTGTTTCTGTGTGAAGTGCCACTCAATGAATTATGGGTAATGTGCATGTGAGCTCACGTCTTGTGTTCAGTCAGTGAGCTGTGATCTGCCTGCCAACTTGCAACAACACAGAGACTATCAAACACACGTTACACACGCTAAAGACCTCATCGTTCTTATGAAACACTTACTGAATAATAGACAAGTTAGACACACATTTCCATTAAAACACTGCCAGCTTCCAGCCCATAATCTGCTTTATAGTTCTGCTTTGAGAAGTATTTTGAAACTGAAATAGATATGCAAATTTCAAAGGCCTCTAAATGATCAACATGATCAAAACTTTGCTTTATCTGTCGTCTGATTGATATTTTAGACTTTTTTTATCCAGTAAAAGCTCTTTGAGTGTAATTGTACTTCAGCTGCTGCTTCTCGTGTCAAATGCTTCTCGCTGTCAAATCTTGACTGATTTTTATCAAGTAAACGTCAGAATAACTGCAGTCATATCTCCAGATGAACACTTTCTGGACTGAAGCAGCTCAGCTTTACTTGATTCTCCATCAATCATTTTTTAGAGTCTCAAATCTGATCTTCAGGATCTTTTGAGGAGCGTTTGTTTCCAGAAGCTTTACTTTCACTGTTCCTCAGCGGAGGAATGATCTTCACAAGCCTCCAGAACATCTCACATCTTCTGAGGAGCGGTTATTTCTTCATCTCTCAATCAGCATTGGATTGCATCGCATTATATGTTTGGATAATTTCAATGTCATCTAACTAAGACATATTATTGGAGATCTAGAGTGACCACTGATATTTAAATCATTTTATGTAAGTATCTGCTATACTGTTATAAAGATATCACTGATTTACATTACAAGCAGCAGAATTTCATTACTTTTTGTTCATATCAGGCTTTACAGAGTTGAATCTCTCAACACAATTAACTTCTGTAATGTTATGTTATTTTCTAATAAATATATTAGTTGTGAAAAGGGACTCTGGGTGAAAGTGAGTATATTTTGAGGACATTTGATGCTCAAATCAGTCATTTTTCATCTTTAGAATGACATGCACTGATGAATCATTCACCGTAACAGCAGAAGCATTGATTTAGAGACTCATGTGTGACATCTTGTCATCTGTAAGACCCATCCCTGGCTCTTTGGCCTCTCTAAGCATAATCCCGCTGGTTATTAATACACAGTTTCAGTGCTTCAGGTATCGATTCCTGAGCTCAAACTGATGAGAACTAATCACACCAGCTGAGCTTTGAATGTGCTGTTGATATAAAGCTGTGGTACTCGCAGAACACACTCCTGTGTGTGTGTGTGTGTGTGTGTGTGTGTGTGTTTGTGTCAGCAGATTTCACAGCTAAAGAGGTCACAGTGAGAGGAGCTTCTGGATAATACACAGCTATGCAGTATATATACTGTACATAGTATATGAATTTTCTGTATGCAGAGAATATCTGTATGCATTTTATGTAATGTGTTGTTTACATGAGAGATCACTGAACTGGACAATCTATCCCACAATGCAATGTGTGTAAACTGCGCGACTAATGAACTGGAAGTGATTTGTTTTTAGCAACTTTTTCTTCACTCATTATGTAATTGGATGTCCAAAAGTTCAGATATTTTATAGCAAATTAGGTTAAAAATGCATAACTGAACTATACATGAAATGTAAATGAGGTCATGTGACAACAGTGTAGCATAGTGTACTGCTGTTTGAAGTATGAAGTATTTAGTAAGTAGTATGCTAAGAAAGTTTGGGGTCATTTTAAATAGTACTTTTATTCATCAAGGATGCATTAAATTGATCAAAAGTGACAGCAAAAACATTTATAATGTTGCAAAAAATGTATATTTCAAATAAATGCTGAAAAATAAAATGTATCACAGTTTCCACACAAATATTGGGCACAACTGTTTTCAACATTGATAATAATCAGAAATGTTTCTTGAGCAGCAAATCATCATATCAGAATGATTTCTGAATACTCACATAGAAAACAGCTGTTTTAAATTGTAATAATATTTCACAATTTTTACTCTATTTTTGATCAAATAAATGCAGCTTTGATGCGCAGAAGAGACATTTTTCTAAAACATTAGAAAATCATACGAACATCTTCAAGCTGAAATGAAAAGTTCAGCACCACCTAGTGGTGGGTAAACTGTTAAATTGCTGTAATATCATGCTTTTGCTCTTTTTAGCTCCATATGTTCTTCCTGAATACAGCACATTTTTCAGCGAAAGATGGCAAACGGGTCATCTGTATCTTGTCAGTGTTTTCTAGCTCTGGCTTTGAAGCCGGCCCTGAGGTTCCCGCTGAGCCGCGCTGGTCAAAAGTTAAATCTGCTCCTAACCTTTGAAGCGATTATCCTAAAATCACATTTCTGCTGGCGTCTGAAGCGGGCGATTGTGCCGGAGTCGCTGCGAATCCGCCGATGGCCTCGTAATTGCTGCTCGCAGCTATATTTTCACATTTCAGTATGGAAGGTCACGTTTCCATTTTTACTTTCCAAATCACAGGGATACTCACCCTAATCCCGCAGAAGGGGATTTGAGAGCATCCCGACTGTAAAGTGCCGCTCTGGGAAGCTTTTTAAACTGCAAACACGAGGGCGGATTCGGCCCTCATTATGAGAGCTGGATAAGAGAGAATAATGTGGTGGCTTGAAGTGATAAAGAGAGGAATAGAGAGCGACTTGTTTGAGAAAAGCACAAACAGCACAGGGGAGAGTGAAGAGCACACTCTGATCAACAACTTGTGGAGATAAAAAGTGCCTCGTCCTGTTTGACTGCATGTTATTGCACCGTCCCAGAGGAGTGTGTGTGTGTGTGTGTGTGTCTGCTTTTTTGACATTAGACAGATTGATCATACAGTAACTTTTTAAACAGTTTAAACACTGTGTCCTAATGACAGGTCTGAGAATGATTTGTTAGCATTGACATGTATCACAATGACAGAAATTTCACAAATAGTTACAAAGAAATTGCACATTGAATTAAACATACAATTTTGAAGTAGAAAAACTGAAATTATGTTTCCTTGTAAAATGTAGGCTATTCCAATAATCTGCTTAATTTACAACTTTTTTTTACAGTGTATTGCCACAACGTTAAGTTAAAAGTTAAAAATGTATTGATTTAATTAAAACTTTTAAAGGGACAGTTCACCCAAAAATGACAATTCTGTCATTTACTCAAGTTGTTCCAAACCTTTAGCAGTTTTTTTTTTCTCTGTTGAACACATAGATATTTCAAAGAATGTTGGTAACCAAACAGTTGACGGTAGCCATTGACTTCAATAGTATGGAAAAAATAGTCAGTGGCTACCAGCAACTGTTTGGTGGGCAACATTCTTCAGCTGCAAGCATGATATCATTAATAATGTTGATCAATATATTTACATTTAGTCATTTAGCAGATGCTTTTATCCAAAGTGACTTTGAAATGAGGACAATGGAAGCAATCAAAACCAACAAAAGAGCAATGATACGCAAGTGCTATAACAATTCTCAGTTAGCCTAACACAGTACACATAGCAAGGTGTTTTTTTAATTATATAATAAATTAAAAGAAAACAAGTAGATAGAATAAAAAAGAAAAGGGAACGCTAGTGTTAGAGGGTCTTTTTTATAATAAATAAAAAGAAAAAAGTAGATAGAATGGAAAAAGAACAGAGAAAGCTAGTGTTAGAGGCCTTTTTTTCAATTTTTTTAAGAAAACAAGCAGTTAGAAAACGAATAGAGAGTGCACGTGTTAGAAGGTCAAGTCATCAAATAGATAAAATAGATTTAGAATAGAGAGTGTTAGAGTTAGAGGGTTTTTAGTCGTTTCTTGAAGATGGTTAAGGACTCAGCTGCTCAGATTGAGTTGGGCAGGTCATTCCACCAGGAGGGAACATTTAATGTAAAAGTCTGTGAAAGTGATTTTGTGCCTCTTTGGGATGAACAATAAAGCGCCGTTCACTTGCAGAACACAAGCTTCTAGAGGCACATAAGTCTGAAGTAATGAATTTAGGTAAAGTGGTGCAGAGCCAGTGGTGGTTTTGTAGGCAAACATTAATGCCTTGAATTTTATGCGAGCAGCTACTGGTAGCCAGTGCAAACTGATAAACAGAGGTGTGACTCATCACCTTAATATTGTGTTGTAATTCAAACTCAAATTTCCTAGTTTAAGTTTAAGTTGTAGCAACTTGTAGTTGTCATGATAACTCTAAAAACTGGGCAGTGGATTTCTAGTTCTCAGCTTGCTTTGCATAGGACAAGATAAGGAGAATAAATGTTGAAATTAAGTGTTACCAAAGGGAAAGACCTGTTGCTGTTTAACACTGTTGTGTTTGACAGTTTGATATGTTGAAGTAATTATGGTTGCATCCCAGCTAGCAAAAATATGTTGTAAGAACATTTTCCTAATATTCCTATTGAGTTATGAAAATATTATTTCTGAATGTTCTCTGAACATTCAAAACGTCCAGTTTTATTTATTTATTTATCTTGGTTTAAAACATTTTTCTTGGTTATGTGAATGTCAAGGGAACTTTCCATTTGATTATTTATTTTTTTTAATTATGTTAATGTTACTTTCAAATGTTCTCGAAATGTTCTGAAACAAGTAGCAACATTTAAAAATAGACTAATATTAAACTAAAATGTTTTAGAGAAACATTCCATATACAGATATTGTTTCTGTGCTAACATTTTGAGAATGCCATTAAAGACCAGAAAACCTTGAATGAATGTTCTGTTAACATGACATGTTTGTTTATAACTTTGAAAGAACCTTGCCAGAACATTAAGGAAGTTCGGACAGTGTTCCCTGTTAAGCTGGGATTGTGATTGTATCTACTATCTTACATGCTTATTAAAATTGCATGCTAAATAAGTGACTTAGCATGTGCTATGCTAGATATTGATTTGAACTGAAATACATATGATCAGTTGTTTCTAGGGCCATCATACATTTAGTTATTTTTAGTATGTAGTTGACAGAGAAAACTCGCTGCTGTTTACTGCAGCTCCCCTTGTGGCAATACTGAAAATGCACATGTAATTGCATTGCTTTATGAATGGCTTTCTGGCATTTCAGAATGCAATGATGCATGAAATTGAATTGCATAACTAAATTCATGCACTTGTGCAGGTTCTTATATACCAAAGTGGTCTGCTCTAAAATGCATACAGTGTTTTCAATGCTTATATGCTTAGAGCAAATACAGGTTTTTTTTTAAGCAAAAATTATACTTGTTGTCATATAATGAATTTCATCATGATATAGGCCTAAACATCTTACAGCAATTTAATGCATCCTTGCTGAATTAAAATATTAATTTCTTTCTACAGTATATATAAATAGCTATTTTACCCAATATTTGCATGTTGCAATATGTATTTCAATCATGACAACTCTCTGAAGATTTTACATGGTGATGGATATGACAATGTTAATGTATTTGGTCTTGGCGGAATAGATCTGCTATGCTGCTGCTGCTGCTGCTGAATTGCGGCTGCTGGTGGTTATTGCTGTAGTTGTAGATTATTGCTGCTGCTGCAAGCAAGTACAGGAACTTGCTACTGCCAATGCATACGGCGATACGGTGCCGTGAGTATTTAAGACTCACTGCTGCTGCACAAATAGCATATAAAATAACCCATAGCAGATCTATACAGGTGGAGCTGGGGAAGGTGGAGGGTTTCAGAGAACTCTGAAAGTGCGCTGCAGGAATCTCTAGTGAATGCTAGCCAGTCATATAAATGCAAGGCAGTAAGCTCATTGGCTGCATATGCAGCATGAACCAATCAGCTTGTGCCAAGTCGTTTAACTCTCTGAATATAATCAGTTACATTAACAACCCGTCAGCCAGCGCCATCTAGAGTTTCATGACTGAACTATATATTTCTATGCTCCATACTGATTTGCATGCTTAGTATGCACTATAAATGTATAATATCAATTAATTAAATTAATCTTTGCTAAGTAAGTATACATTTCTTAAAAACCAGTATATAAAAAAGTTTTTTTAATAACATCTATGAATCTCTAACATTCTGTTTTGTTGTCATGCTGACTTTAAGCGTCTTTCAGAAGTGGCAGATGTTTGTGTTTTCTCTCATTACAGAGGATAGATATACTTTACAGTGGAAAAGTGCATTTATATTGCAGACGTGATGCTGCCACACGCTGATCTGCTCAAAATTCTGACCTTTCACCCTCAGAAATGATCCTCCCATCAAAAGACACATTCAGCACTGGTCTTGTAGAATCAGATCTGCTGCTCTTGCTCTGAGCGTCTCGTTCCTCTGCAGGGTCTGTTATTAGGGCTCAGGATGAGTGATTCTGACACGTTCAGCGTGGAGGGTAAGCACACTAAACACATCACTTGAGAAGAACCGCACTTTTGCATTTTGCATGGGCCGGATGAATGGATGCTTTCACTGTATGTACTGAATTACAGATGAGCGTCAGAGGAGAAAATAGAGAGAGACGAGGTGTTTGGATTGAACCGGGTCAGTACAAAGCAGCACACCAGACACGGGCAGCTGTCTTTTAAGGGAGCATCTGATGACAGGATCTGATGACACACTACACAGGAAGCATCTTGGCACACAATTAGTGATGCATACTATAATTATATATTTTTAAATGTATTATATTATGTATTATTTATATTGTACAGACACACACACACACACTTATGCATATATATCCAACAACAAATCCACAATCTAATTAAAAATAGCTGTTTTACCCAGTATTTGCATGTTACAGTATATTTACATTTCTTTGCATGCTTAGTTTTTACTATTTATTTAAATACATTATATGTCTG
>NW_015542375.1:364614-377916 GCF_001515605.1 Sinocyclocheilus anshuiensis | reverse complement strand
TCGCAATATTTCTTTTTTTCTTTTTTTATTTTTTTGTACTACAACATGAGATTAATGATAGCAATGCATGCTGATGAACTTTTATCATAGTATATATATATATATATGCTTAGTATGCACTCACTTTTCACTAGGCCCATCACATTACATTCTGGGATTGTTTTCTTTATGATATATGTATTAATACTGCCTTACATTCTGGCCAAAACAAAGTGTCATAGAAGATGAAATCGCAGCCTACATTATGATTCTTAGAAATGCTTTATAGGTGGGCAGCTCACTAGGTTTTAAATGAGGTCTTGTATCTATAAAGCCTGAGAAATACAGAGAGAGAAAGAGAATTTGTCATGAACAACCTTGAAGCGTTTTCATCTTGTTGCATAGAAATTGCGGGGAGTTTTTCTGTCACTCGTTTTGAGCTCGAGCGGCGCTGAAGGACACGATCAGCCCTCATATCTGTCCGGCATCTGCTGTGTGCTGTTGAGAGGAATCAGTCACGATTTGAATAATAACTAGATGAAATTCTGAAGAAAATGTGAGTGGAGCTTAGTGATCAGAACTGGAGTGATGTGGGTGTTTGTTTACTGGCCCGAGTCAAAACGGCTCAAGAGTTCTGGCCTGTAGAATTGGCTCTGGTTTCTCTTTCAGTGTGCATCAGTGGGATTTCTTCAGCTGTTTTCTGGTCCAGCAGGTGAAAATGGTTCGTCTGATCGCCTCTTCTGAACAACACAGAATCATTCATGGATTCTAGACCACCCGATTCACTAGTACTAGTTGACTTCACAAACACCAGTGATAATAATCCATGTAAATGTGTTTCTCGACCAAACTCACTGTCAAAATGTTGTGAATTTTTCATGATATTCTCTTTGGTCTCTTCTGTGCTGATGAAATATGAATAGAGTTGAGATGCTTGTTTCTCCTCTAAAGCTTTTTAGTTGTTATAGTAACACTTCACGATGATGAATGTCTGTAAATGCTCATAATATAGTCAGTGATGTGCTTAATAATCACTGCTGATGTCTCGTCTCGTCTGATGCTCTTTCATGGCTCAGGATATTTCACGAGTTCTCAACAGAGTTATTTTAGTATTATTTATATACTATTGTTGTTTTAATTCATATTTTGAGTTAGCTTTTCATTTTTATATTTTTAGTTTTCATTTTAATGTTAGTTAATTTTAGTTTAATTTTAGTTTTTTTTGTACTTTTACATTATTTTTTTATGAGTTATAATTTTGTTTTTAAGTTTATGGCATTATTGAGATATTTTCAGAAACATGAATTTGTTTTTATTTTGATATATTTTATTTTATTCTTTTATTTATATTTTTTTATTTTGTTTATGAGGAAAAAGTGATCTTTTCGCTCTTTATATAATCTCATTGCTTTCTAAGAGAAATGATTGAGATAATAAAGAGATCTCATATGGGGACTCACTTTTCTTCTCTGATGTTGATGGTGGAATCTGTATTTCTCTTTGTTATATGTTTTAAATATGGTGATGAGCATCATAAAACAAGCATCGTCTCTCTGTTGTCATGGCTACAGGTGGCATCACTCCAGTTACCCAGAAGCCCTTGAAAAGACGAGAGATGCCCTTTTGAGATGACTGACACTGGAACGAACTTCATATCTGGTGAGTGTGTCAGTTCACAATAACACATTTCCTCTCTCTTTCTCGCTCTGTTTCTCAAACCGCTGCAGATTATGGTGAACGGAAACATCTGTTGTCAGGTCCCCTGTAACTGGATTTCTGGGAAATAATAGATTGGTGCGTGCAGATAGAAGAAACAACACTGTGTGCTTTCATACACACACACACACACACATACGGTTAGAGAAGATGATTTAGTTCCCTGACAACAGAGAATACAGCAGAAAACATATTAACTAGTGTGGCCAAAACATTTGTAAAATTATTCACCCAAAAATAAAAATGCAGCCATCTTTTACTCTTCCGTATGCTGTTTGAAACCGTATGTTTTTTTTCTTCCATGCAACGCAAATCAAGTTGTTTAGCAGAAAGTTCATGTTGCTCATTTTGTGCATTGAAAGTGAATGAAGACTGTCAATACCTGGTCTTTTATTATCTAATAGTAGCAACAGCAAAAGGGCTACAGGTGATTTTCATTATAGTGCACAAGTCATTTGCATATAATTTGTATGGTGCTTACTGTCATTTTAATTTAATACACTGCAGGTGAAAAGGTAAAAATTATACTAATAGATATCACTATTCTTCTCTAGTTGAGAAGATTACTCTACAAACGTTTTGGTATAACGGTTTCTGAATTTTTTTTAAATATGCAAATATTGCATTATTTAATTAAATATGCATATTAAATATTTAATTAGATGCATATTAATTATTAACATATTAGAATTAAAAGTTTTTACAGAAGGGATTTTGGAGTTCTCTTTTTACTGATTTACTGATGTACATCCAAAAATCATAAAATTTTGTCAACAGCCAGAAAGAAAGTAGGAATAAAAAATTAGGAAGCAAATTATATATTAACAATCCCTTCTACAAAACCCTTCAGAATATGGAAAGGAACAAAACTGCTAAGTTTGGTGTATGTAAGTGCTGCTGAAGTGGAGAAACAAACTCATTTTGAGAAAATGGTCTGTAACGATATGTAGTGTAATCGAAATCTATAGACGCAAATTGATAAAGTGCAAAAATAAAGCCAAGCAAATGATATATGAACAAACCCTTCTATAAAAACATTCAGAATATAGACAGGAATAAAACTGCTAAATGTGGTGTATGTAAGTGCTGATGAAGTGGAGAAAAATCTCTTTAAAAATATATATTGCAATTGAACTCTACAGATAGAAATAGACAGAACATGCAATGAAATAAACACTTAAGTGTAGTTTGGATGTTTTCTTTCCACTAGTCTGTAACATGTTATATAAATACAAATAGCCCAAGATCTCAAAATTGACCAAAATTGTCAAATAGTTCCTTAGCTATATAGTCGGTATGAATAACAGGGTGCAACTTGGATATTTGTCAAAATTGCCTTAACAGTGATTTCTGAAGGTTTCGCTTTCATTGCATGCAAAAGAGCAGCATGAGCATCTCGTTTTGTGTTGCACAGAAGAAAAGAAACATCAGGGTGTGCAAACGATCATCGATTGTTCATTTTTGGCTGCACCGTTCCTGTAAGAACCTGACAGCATGTACTATATGTACTACAACTGATCCTTCATCCACACTAATTACATTCCAGCAGTTCAGCGTGCTCGTGTAGAGAGGGCCAGCGGCCAGACAGCAGTCTGATGTTTTCCTGTAAACTCCGAGCGGTGGTTTCTGTGGTCTGTAGCGGAGAGCAGAAGAGTCGGACAGATGGAGGTTGAAAGCTATGACATAATATCTGACCTGCTTACCGTCTCTAATGCATTACACGCCTTTAACTGCAGAACTAATCGCTCAACCACAGGGTTTCTGCGCCGAGTCCTTGCATTGGTAGTAAATATGAACATCAGGGTGTGATTTAACTTATTTGGCAAGACTGCTGCTTTGAAACCTTATTGATGCAAGCAATGGCATGAAGCACCAGGTTGCTCCAGATGAATTGTCCTAATTTGAGTAAAAGCATCCAACTTAGTCTAGATGTTTCATTCCTGGTATTGACATGCATGTTTCTTATCCTTTTACTAGGCTGAATGCTCAAAGTCAACATGAAATCAACATTTGCTGAAAACATGTTCTTGCCTTTATTGTGCATGATTCATTAATGCACGTTATTGTACAAGAATTTTCCTTTTTGGTTGATTTCCGTTTGTGCAAATTTTACCTTTACATGACGTGAGGGGTTATTTTTAATGCAAAGTCCCATACTATATTTTTGTTTGATTGGATGTTCTGTTTAACTCCGAAATACATCACATTGCACTTGTAAATTGGGCTTTGAAGGCTGTTTCATGAGGTTCAACATTAGGCGCTCAGTTTTTCAGGAGCTTTGGTTCCCGAATTATTTTTCCCATTTATTTTTTTTGTCATATGCATTTTTTAAAAAGTCTTTGTTGAAGTTTTATAAGCCACAAACCAAACTAAACCAATCTGCTACAAGATGAATCGCAGCATTACAAAGCATTACAAAAAGTTAAAAATGACAAAGGTGCAAGACTGTGTATTCGTTGGCTTTAATAAGGGAAAGAACTATAATCTCATGAAGCATTGTGAATGACAGTTGAAAAAAAAAAGATAAATATAAAACTATTGATTAAAAGATAAAAGAAGGTTATATAAATATACAGTATATGCACTGTAAGAAATCATTTGTCATTTTTTGATTTCATGAAGTTGTAAATAAAACAAAAATTATACCATTTCAGTTTTTTACTTAAACATTTCATGTTTAATTCAATGTGTTATTTTCCATTTCTAGTTTGATATTTACCAAGTGGAAATTGTTTTTACAGCATTTTTTTTTCAGTGAAGAAACAAAATATATTTAATATTTCTTGCAATATCTCTCTCTCTATACACACCACGCACACACACACATATTAAAGTAGTAGTTTGAGAGCGTAGAGAGACATGATCCATTATTTTTCTCGATTAACTTGTGATTTTCTGATTGGTGGAGATTTCTCTGCAGAATTATGGGTAATGTATTCTCAACAGTAATTCAACTGTTAAGCATGACTATTTATAAAATAAGTTAAAATAGTGCATGCTAATGGCTTCAACCGAAGCATATATTATTGATTAACAACCTTGCAGCTCACAATAATTCTGTCTTTGAAGGTTTATAAGTTATCATTTAAAATGTATTTCTCCCCTATGGAGAAAATGAATGGGATTTTTACTTCCTTACTCTGTAGCGTTTATGTTAAACACAGAACCAGCGGATGTTTGATTGGTTGCTATTAGAAACCACTCCACCAATGGCAGGTATTGATTGGCTAATCCAGCTGCTGTGTTTGACCAATTGGGATTCCACAGGGGTCACTTCTGCAGGATCCAATTAAAGCAAATTTACAGCAGACGTGATGAAGCTTGTCAAATCCAGACTGCGTCCCCGAGGATCCAGAGATTCACTTTAAGATGGTGATTCATCCTCCTCCTCCAGCAGATATTACACTCCATCAAATAGTCTTCATCAATAAAAGATCTAGAGGTGCTTTTACTTTTGCAAAACGTGTTGCATTAGCTTCTTATAGACCGGCAGGTCGTCTTTATCCTGTGATATCAGCGATTGTGGCTAATGCCTTCAAAGCAGCCGCAGCATTAAGCGCCGCTCTCATCTGCTGGAGGATGATGTTTAAGCAGACAGACGTTTGTTACTTCCCGCACCAATCATGAAATATTCATTACCGGCTTCAAGGCATAACAGCTTATTGTATTATTCATGGCGAAAGCTCACGGGTTTATTCTGTAGAATACTGCGGCTTATGCGCTCATCAAGGTGATGGAGACAATCATGTATGTGCATTCATAATCAGCTTCATTAAGAGATGCCAGAGACATGCAAACTTTACAAACCAGTGGTTATAGTTTTGAGGATTGAAGTTGTCTTCACTGGTGTAAATTAATGGCACTAAAGCATGGCATCTTTTTAAGTTTACTAGTAGTTAACCACAGCTGTGTAATTGATGTTTCTGCCACTTTGTTTCAACAGAATGTGTTAAGTTTAGCTCAGTATCTTTCAGGTGTCTACAACAGTATTAGTCAAATTTACTCAAGTCAAGTTTACTATTACAGCATCTTCACTAGTTCGTCTACTATAGTAGTACTGTATGTGCAAAGTTTAGTGCAGTATCTGTTGTGTTGTTTCAAAAGTATTTTAAGTGTTAAGCCTTTCAGGTTTACTAGTAGTTTTCTACAGTAATGTTAAGTTTAATATAACAAAATAAGTCAAACATCATTAAGCTTGTTTTGAGTTTACTATAGTACTATGTGTGACAGATGTGTGACTGTGACTAAACTTAACTATGTGTTAAGTTTAGTGATACATTATCTTTCGGGTTTACTAGTAGTTTTCTACAGTATGTGTAAGTTTACTATAAGAGTATAAGTCAAACATCATTGGTAAACCATGTTTTGAGTTCACTGGCAGTCTACTATACTAGTATGTGTGACGTTTACTGGTACAGTATCTGTCATTTTGTTTCAAAACTATAAGTTATTATTCAGGTTTATTAGTGTATTATCATAACATTGTAATTTAAGTTTTACTTGTACAGTATCTGTATAGTTACTATAACCATACCAGTCAAGTTTACTGGTAGAGCATCTTTTGATCTTCAACTACAGTAGTATGTGTGATGTTTACTAGTACAGTATCTGTCATTTTGTTTCAACAGTATGTTTTAAATTTATCTTGCAGGTTTACTGGTAGTTTTCTACAGTATTGGTCAAGTTTATTATAACAATATCAATTTTGTCAATTTTACTAGTAGTTTATCACAACACTGTAAGTTACACTGGCACGGTATCTGTCATATTGGTTTAATCTTTGTGTAACAAGTTTAGTGGCCCAGTATTTTTGCTGGTAATTTTCTATAAGTCTACTGGTTCAAAGCATGTAAAGCATGTTCACTAGTAGTGTACTTTAGTAGTGTGTGACATTTACTGGTACAGTATGTATTTTTTTCTTTCAGGTAAACTGGTTGTTTTCTACAACAGTGTTAGTCAAGTTTACTGGTACAACATTGTCACTAGTTGCCTACTAATAGTAGTAAGTGTGAAGTTTGTTCCATTTTGTTTCGGCCGTACATGTTAAGTGTAGTAATAAATTATATTTCTGATGCACTAGTTCTAATTAAGTTGACTATAAAAGTATTGGTCAAATGTGCAACTTTTGAGTTCTCTAGTAATCTACTGTACTAGTAAGCAGTGTTGGGGAAAGTTACTTTTAAAAGTAATGCATTACAATATTGCGTTACTCCATAAAAAAGTAACTAATTACGTTACTTAGTTACTTTTTATGGAAAGTAATGCGTTACGTTACTTTTGCGTTACTTTTTAAATCTGGACAGGGCTTGCTTGTTTGTTTTTAAAATAAAAAAGTTCTATTTTGCCAAATATAAAAACCTTTCACACCAAAAGTGAAATGAATAAGCCTCAGGCTGAAGGGAAAGTAAATTTATGTCTGTACAGTAGAATGCAGAAGAAGAAATTTCAACACATTTCATCAATAAAAAAGACACACAAATGTTCGTCTAGAGTAATTTGTGCTTATTAGTACGGTTGAACTGGATCATCGAAGGTCAGAAGCAAAGACATTGGTTAATAGAATGGGATTAAATACATAAAGGATATTTGTGTTGTTTAACATTTAATTATTGCAGGTTTGCGTCATATTCTGAATTGCTCTATTTTTATTCATTTTGAGGAATACTGAATCTGTGTTGTTGTTTTTTTTGTGTGTGAGTGAGAGTGAGTGAGTGAGTGAGATGAATTAATGCATATTCATATTTATTTTAGAACTACAGTAACATCTTCTGATTCCTCTCAACATGGGGACAGGAAAGCTGTCAATCAATAAATTGGAAAAAAAGTAACTTGCGTTACTTATTTGAAAAAGTAACTCAGATATTCTCTTGTAAATTAAAAAGTAATGCGTTACTTTACTAGTTACTTGAAA
The DNA here is from genome assembly GCF_001515605.1 of Sinocyclocheilus anshuiensis. Classification (NCBI taxonomy): domain Eukaryota; kingdom Metazoa; phylum Chordata; class Actinopteri; order Cypriniformes; family Cyprinidae; genus Sinocyclocheilus; species Sinocyclocheilus anshuiensis. Next base: position 370,310 of record NW_015542375.1, on the reverse strand, counting down.
AAAGTAATCTGATTACGTAACTCACGTTACTTGTAATGCGTTACCCCCAACACTGCTAGTAAGTGTGTATTTTACTGATGCAATATCTGTTATTCTATTTCAAAGCATGCATTATGTTTATCTTTCGGGTTTACTAGTAGTTTTCCACAGTATTTGTCAAGTTTACTGTAACACTATTTGTCCAATGTTCTGGTTAAGCATCTTGCGATCTCTATAATATTTACTGGTGCACTATCTATCATTTTGTTTTAATTAAACAGTGTGAATTAAGTTGATCTTTTACATTTACTAGTAGCTTTCTCCACGTTTCTCAAGCTGACTATAAAAGTATTGGTAAAATTTACTGGTAAAGTATCTATTGAGTTTGCTAGTAGTCTATTACAATAGTATGTGTGAGGTCTATTGGTACATTATCTGTGAAGTTTAGTACAATATTATCTACCAATTGTACCATTAATGTTTCAAGCTTGTATTAGTATTAGTTCCGTGTGTGTGTGTGTGTGAGTGTGAGTGTGAGTGTGTGAGTGTGTGCTGGTGAGAGATGCTGCTCTCTCGGAGTGAAGTGCTCAAATCCTCATAAATTTGAGCGATCTGGGATTTGATTGATATCGCAGCTAAAAGCTTTCCTGCTGCGCTGCCAAGACTCTAAATCTGAGGGCCATTTTCTTTGTGTCAGGTTTTGCTTGTAGTGTTCAGTCCTTTCACTGCAACACTGTGGACATTCAGCTCCATTTGACAGAACAGAAACTAGTAGTAACAGTACTTATACAGCCTTTACAAGATAAAAAAGATGTTTCATATACTCTACACAGGATTATGCTGCACTCAAAACAATATTTAGGCCTAAATTGCATATAAATTTCCATGCATTTGTGTTACACAGTTTTAACGTAAATTAAACGTGTATGCCTATGATGCTTATTTGTCAATCAAGCATAAATGAAACAGTACTAATAAACTGAATGTGTTTTAAATACGCAGTAACCAGGTTTAGATATTTATCATCAATCTGCATCTCTTGCATTTTAACTAATTGAATATTGCTTGTTCCACAGCTAGACATATTTTAACCATGTTCATGTTGGTTCAACAGAAAAAATTTAATTGTTTTCACAATGAACAGATTTATGCTAATTCTAATCAATTTGAACAAAGGCATTTTGAAATATAGTAATTTAAATAAAATCAAATAGATGCTAATTTTTGAGTGCAGAAATCTGACCTGGTTCATTCATGTATGACTGACAAATATGCGTCACTTTACGTTTATGTTATAACTGTGTAACCCAAATGCATGGAAATTGTACATGCGATTCAAATACATAAATCTTAAATGTAGGCCTAAATATGCATCACAAATAGGAGCATTGCTGCTTGTATCTGGATATATTTAAGAGGATTATGCAGCTAATCTTGTAAACACGCTTCTCTTGAAAATATGAAATAATTGGCATGACAGTATACAGTCAGCCAGTCATTATTGCAAAATAAACCCCCTCAGTATCACAAAAGAGACCATATGCTTTGAAATAGTAACCGTCTGACTGTGTAGTATCCCTTAAAGAGCAAATATTTGACCTCAAAAATAGTGGCACAGAGACATTTGAAAGTGTTTTAAAGTCATTTGTTTGTAGATTTCTGTCTGTTTTTGTGTTGGTGAAAGGGCAGCTGGGTAATTGTATTCCTGCGTGTGGTGCTATAGTTTATCCGCGGCTGCAGTGGAGGTCTTATCGCTCGTGTGTGTCCACGCTCCTTATCTCTGAACTTGAACTGTTCCTATCAAATCTCAAGCGGCCCAGATCTGCTGCTGTATGCATAAACGACCCTTCACATCCTCACATCACCCCGCGAGCCGAGCGCTAGTCCTTCAGATAACAGCTAAAGTCTCTCACAAGCGCTCTGTGCCAGTACATATGCAGCTCTGAGTGTGTCGAGACCTTGAGGAGTAACACATTATTTGGAACGGATTAGGGTGTGTTATATTGACAAAAACTGAGCTCAATAACTGGATTATATTTTTCTAAGCGTGTTTTTGTGCTGGTACACTCTTAAAAATAAAGGTGCTTCACGATGCCATAGAAGAACCTTTCTGTCTAAATGGTTCCATAAAGAACCTTTAACATCTGAAGAACCTTTCTGTTTCACAAAAGGTTCTTTGTGGCGAAAGAAGGTTCTTCAGATTACAAAAAGGTAAGAAAGAGATGGTTCTTTAAAGAACCTTTGACTGAATGGTTCTTTGTGGAACCAAAAATGGTTCTTCTATGGCATCGCTTGAAGAACCTTTTGAAGCACCTTTATTTTTAAGAGTGTACCATGACTTTTTATTCGTTATATTCTGTGCATTGCACTGATAGACATTAACTTTTTCATTAAGGGACGATATTTGCCACCTTAAATTGATTTCCGGGGCATTTTACATCTTTAATAAACATGTTAGATACATGTATCATCTTTAATGTCTTTTAATTCTCCCATTTAATCAATAAATTCAGTTAGAATAATAAGACACTATGTTGTTACCAAACAAATAAAATAGGTATCAACAAAATCCATTTTTTTCACTGCAGAAGTGTTGCAGAAGCTGCATTTGCATAAGTAAGGCTATGAGATTAATAGTTTAAAAATAATATTATGAATATTTAAACATGAAATGATTTTGGAATAAAATTAAATGATACTTATGAGCAGGTGACATCTTAATGAGTGAGTAATTGAATCATTCATTCAACCGATTCATTCAAACAGCTGGTTCATACAGGAACAGAGCAAGTGACCATCTTATGAATGGATCAGTTTTTAGATTAGTTCAAAACTCTGATTCATTCAGGAACAAAACATCACTGTGTGTTAATTGGAGCTGTTCAATGGTTCTGTTTAGAACTATTTTCATTGATGAAACTGAGCAACAAAAAAATATATTTTTAGAATATTATGTCTAAAATCTCTTACAGTATTAAATTCTTGTTTATTGAACTGTTATATAAAATCAGTTTTTTTTTAATGAAATTATACTTTACATATGAAACTTAAACTACCAGTAGGTGGAGTCAAGTCACTGCCTTAATGAATGAGTCATTGAATCATTCATTCAACCAATTCGTTCAGATGGCTGATTTATTCAGGAACGAAGCAAGTGACTGTCTTACTAATGGATCATTGATTCGTTCAAAACTCTGATTCTTTCAGGAATTAAATACCACTGTGTGTTAGTCACAGAAATTCTGTTTGGATATATTTCATTGACAAAATAGAGCAAAAATAGAAGAGTTTCACAATATTGTGTCCGAAATGTAACTCGCAATATTAAATTATTGATTTTATACAAGAGTCCACTAAACAAGATCACATTTGCAATCATGCTGATACAGTATTCAGAAAAAAACAGCATGCTTGCTTGTGTGATATTGATTAACTATATCATATAGAAATATGACAACAACTCATACAGGTGCATTTTTGCTCCATATATTAAATTTCAGTGATATTCTAACTGCATTCTACTCTAGGATACATCACACAGTGAAAGTGCAGTATCAAGGCCTGATTTTGAAACAATTACTATATTATTATGGATAATACTGAAAAACTGTATTCCGTTAATGAGATTATTTTTTTGCAAAAATAGGGTTTCTCAGCAGGATAACAATTTTGTGGATGTCTGCAAGTGTCTGTTTGACGTGTTTTATAATAGGAACTGTAGTAATTATAGTATTTGACATATGTATGTCAGAAACTGCGGTTGCCATGGTGAATTTCTAAGGGTTGAACAAAGGTCGGAAGTTTAAAAACAAATGGTTGTGTGCTGCTGTCAGTCAAGCTGTCAATCAAATGCACCAGCAGCGAATCGCTTCTGCTAGTCTGTGTTGTTAATTATATCAATCAAACCACATTAAATATTGAAAATACAGTTTTCAGCAGTCATAAAAGACAGAAGTCATCAGTATCTGATTAACTCCATTGTAATTTGTGTCCTGATTAGTCGTGTAGCAGGGCTCTTTCTGTCTGGCCCTGTAGGGGTCACAGTTTCAAACACTTCATCTTCATTACAAGACAATCAGAATTAACTACGCATGAGAAAATTTGCTAATTATCACCTGCTGACTTGCTCAGTGTCATTAATCCTCACTTTGATTTGGTGTTGTTGTTGTTCTGTTTTTAAATATGTATGTCAATTTTTGTTCTCTGAAATATTTACTTTCATATTCCAAATACATTATCTGTAGCTGGTAGTCAAGCCCTTATGTTGCAAGTCAATCTGACTCATTTAGATTTTTGATTTGTCACAAATACTTCTTAAACCATTATACTATGATGTTTTTTTGCACATTTTGTGACTTTTTTCTCAATGTTATCACATACTGTCATAATTATGAGATAATCATAACTATGACAAAGTTGAAATTATGAAATACTAAGTCATAATTATGAGATAAAAGTCAAACAGGCATACTAAGGCATAATTATAATAAAAACAGTGACAAGAAATGATGAATGATGGCATACGATTTCATAATTATGATATAAAAAGGTAATTATGACAAAGTCAAGATTACGAGATACTGTCATAAATATTAGATGAAAGTCATAATTGCAACAAAGTCGAAATTATGAAATACTAAGTAATAATTATGAGGAAAAAGTCATAATTGACAGGAAGTTAAAATTATGACATACAGTACTAATTTATAATTATGAGATAAAGTCAGTTATTACAGTCAAAATTATAAAGTACTAAGTCATATTTATGAGATAAAAAGTCAAACTTATGGCATACTTATGATAAAAAAGTCATAATTGACAAAAACTCAAAATGATTATTAAGTCATAATTATGAGATAGTCATTTATGAGTCAAAATGATGACATGCTATGTCAAAATGATGATATGAGAATTTGAAATTGAGATAAAAAGTCACTTATGACATAGAAAGTTCCGATTCTGGTTCCATTTAAATTAACTATTATTCTTTTTTCACTATTTTACCTTCATTGCATGTAGTGTTGCTGTAAGGTAGTAAGTAATGTTGAGTAATGCTAGTCCATCAATCACATGTGCTTCAAAGTTGATGTTTTTTACACTATCAATAACATTTTGCTTTTCAAGCAGGAATAAGCTGGTTGGCCAAATAGTCCCTTGAGCACTAAGACACTTGTTCATTTCCCTAAATTAATGAAATATTACCTGTTATACTTATAACCATGTGTACACACACTCCATAAAGCCCCTATTTTACAAATAATAATGCGGTTAAGAGATGGTGTGATGCAGTGAGTGGTTTCCACATTTTTAAACATTTAATAAATATTTTCCATCACTTTGTTTATCACTCTTGGAATGACCTGTACACTAAATAATCTAACCCTCATACTTACATAACAATAGCAGTCTATTTATTTAGTGGTCCAAGTTGAAGTCAGTATGTATATTAATGACAATATGGGACGAATATAATGTAATTTAGTGGCGGCAGTAGCTGTGCGCTGCCGGTACATGTACGGTCAGACAAAACAACGTGCACAGTTATCAAAGACACGAGTGCGCGTACAGTCGTGGAAAACGATGTGTTCGGTAGCTAAAGACGTGGCGCGTCTGTGGAGTGCGCGTCATGGGAAGCAATGTGCTCAGTAATTAAAGAGGCAGGGCGGCGTTTCTGTTATTTGGTTTGTGACATCCTTTACGGGAAACGCCGGCGCAAG
>NW_015542375.1:358211-362051 GCF_001515605.1 Sinocyclocheilus anshuiensis | reverse complement strand
TACTTACATAACAATAGCAGTCTATTTATTTAGTGGTCCAAGTTGAAGTCAGTATGTATATTAATGACAATATAGGACAAATATAATGTAATTTAGTGGCGGCAGGAGCTGCGCGCTGCCAGTATGTGTACAGTGAGACAAAACAACGTGCACAGTTATCAAAGACACGAGTGCGCGTACAGTCGTGGAAAACGATGTGTTCGGCAGTTAAAGATGCGACGCAGCGCGTCTGTAGAGTACGCGTCATGGGAAATTATGTGCTCAGTAATTAAAGAGGCAGGGCGGCATTTCTGTTATTTGGTTTGTGAAATCCTTTACGGGAAACGCCGGCGCAAGGCTGCTCACAGCGCTTGGTCACTCGTCGCACCAGAACCGTTTTCAGAACCGAAACTTATAAATTGCTCACGGTTCCAGTTCTTTTCAAAAAACGGAACCGGTTCTAAATAAGAACCGGTTCTCGGTTCCCAACCCTACTTCTGAGGGAATGTATGTGTACATTCATGCATTTGCAAGCATACATTTTTATGAGTTAATGCATATTAATGCATAAGAGCGTCCCAAATCAGTCACTTACCAGGCTCCTTTTCTAGCTGGTATCTGCTTAGGGTTTGTAGCAGAGCTGTTGTGTCCCTAAACTGTCTAAAGATTGGCCTTGAAAAGCCTTTGATTTTAAACATTAATCTTGATAGCCATCAATATTTTACAAGGTCTTCTGATGTGCCACTTACGATACAATCTATAGCATGTCCCTGCAAAATCAAACATGACTACAGGTGTCGTCTCGCTCTGTAAGATGGAGACCCGTGTCTGGTGGGAGTTGACGGAGGGGCAGGTGTGTGATTCCTCTGATGAAAACACACGTCAGGTCATGTGACAGGTGGGCTGGCAGCTGGCCATATGAACACAAACCGAGCTGATGGCTAACGCCGCAGGGGGTTCTCATTTTTCAAAACAGCATTAAACAGCTTGATTTCACTTCCAGGGAGAATATGCGCCACTCGTAGCAAAATTATGAGAGAAATCATATTGCTCGGAATGGTAGCTATAGAATTGGTGCTGTGTTTTTAATGTTTTAATTAGAGCCCGAGCACCGCGGTGCGAGGACCCTCTTGGAATTGCTCCGTTTATTATTCTTCTTCTCCAAAGTGAATCGCTTGTTTGACGTATTCCTCCTATATTTACCACTTTAAATGCATAATGCTCGCCGTTCGCTGTTTTACTAAAGCCACCCCATGGCGGTGAGCCCGGGTGCGAGGGCCCGTTCATCGCTGCTTGCAGCTTTAATTAGCTTTTGTGTTTTGTTTCATTTTCAGTTTTTGTCTTTTTTTTTTTGGTAAATATTTGTTTTTAGATTTTTTTGTTTTTTATTTCGTTTTTCTTTGGGTTTTTTTTAGTACTTCAGCTTATTTTATTCTGATATTTTGTAGTTTTATATATTTTTTTTTTATTAAAATTTGTAATCTAATATTTTAAATCTATATCCGGCCTTTCAGTTTGTTTGTTTGTTTGTTTGTTTCCTTTTTTGCCAAACACCAAAAAACACCAACATTTTTGTCAATTTAACTGTTGATTTGTTTAAATTTTCTCAATTAAGTACTGTCAAAAATATGCATTAAAGGGTTAGTTCACCCAAAAATAAAAATTAAACTGTGTTTTACTCACCCCCGATGCATCCTAGGTGTATATGACTTTCTTCTTTCAGACGAATCCAGTCGGAGTTATATTAAAAATAGTCTTTGATCTTTCAAGCTCTATCGTTGCACTCAGCCGGTGTTGCATTCCTTCTGTCCAAAAAACGTGAAATAAAAAGCACCCTTCCACATAAATATTTAAAATATTTTTTAAATAACTTTAAAAAATAACTTTTTTTCAAAATACCTTCTTTTATGTTTTACAGAAGAAAAAAGTCTTAACGGGTTTGGAACGGCCGCATGTTCCGCGTGCGTCACTTCTGAGCCACGCATGCGCAAAGCTGACCTCATACGTAATTCCCCCGGAACTGCTTCTGTGTACAACTGCTGGCGCAAGCTAGATTAAAGTGATTATTACGTTTTGAATATGAATATTTTTCTTACAAAAATGCATCGATTCGCTACAGGAGGCCTTTGTTCACCCCCCGGAGCCGTGTGAGACACTTTTTTTTGTGGAAGGGTGCTTTTTATTTCACGTCTTTTGGACAGAAGGAATGCAACACCCGCTGAGTACAACGATAGAGCTTGAGAGATCAAAGACAATTTTTAATATAACTCCGACTGGATTCGTCTGAAAGAAGAAAGTCATATACACCTAGGATGCATCGGGGGTGAGTAAAACACAGCATAATTTTTATTTTTGGGTGAACTAACCCTTTAAATTGATCAAAAGAGAAAGTAAAGACATTTATAATGTTACAAAATATTTCTATTTCAAATAAATGCTGATCTTTTGAACTATCTATTCATCTGTGAATCCTGAAAAATAAAATGTATCACGGTTTCCACAGAAATATTTGTTTTCAAATATCTGTTTTCAACATTGATAATAATCAGAAATGTTTCTTGAGCAGCAAATCAGCATATTAGAATGATTTCTGAAGATCATGTGACACTGAAGACTGGAGTAATGATGCTGAAAATACAGCTTTGATCACAGAAATAAATTATATTTTAACAGATATTCACATAGAAAACAGTTATTTTAAATTGTAATAATATTTCACAGTTTTTACTGTATTTTTAATGGCATAAATGCAGCCTTGCTCAGCAGAAGAGACTGATTAAGATGCATTATCAGGAGTGAACTGACTTGCCTTTAAATTACTTTTATTTTGCTCCCCTCCAACATGCTGCCACACAGAGACACTTTTCACTGTCTTGTCAGTTCCCAGTGGATAAAATTAAGTCTCAGCCTTCACTTTTCTCTTGTCAAATAGTCTGTTTCGCTCTGAAATACGTTAGATTGCAGAAGTCAAATGGCATTTCGTATGGAAGGCATTGATTTATTTAGGTCATTTGGTTTCTTTGTGAATCCTGCGCTCAGCATTCACAGTCCAGATGAAGCTCCAGAAACCCGAACCCAACATCATTAGAGATGTCTCACTTCTGGGTGTCATTTAACAGGTTTTATTTCACACTATTGCTGAGTCTTGCAGCGGTATTTCATCATGCTGGCGTTAATGCTGACTCTGTACATTCAGGAGGTGGTCCGGCTCGCTTTCCAAATGTCATGTGCTAACTAACCGAAAACAAATGTGTTAAATGTGCAGCGAGTCCATGTTCAGCGACTCACGGATGATTACGGTCTCCTTCACCAGCTGTCGACTCCTCCTAATTACAGCTCTGACATCAATGACAGCAGATCTTAGAAAGTGTAGCGGAGGAAATTGCACAAATACAGAACGGGAGGTGGAGCTGCTTTTCTGGATGGATGAACGTCTGCTTATGTGTTACTGATGTAATTCCTGTGGGCTGGAGTGAGGGAGTGAGTGAGTGAGCGAGGGAGTGCCCTGTAAACAGTACTTTAATCACGTCTCTTCCATGTGCCTTTCTGAAAACCAAGCAAATGTTCATTTTTTTATTTAAAATTTTTTTCCAGAATTTTATTTCCAGTTTGAATTCTAGTCACATTTTAAGCGCACTGTACAAATTTAAAGGATCATTCACCCAAAAATGTATTTATGGTTTATTTGAATAGGGGCATTTACAACATATATATATATATATATATATATATATATATATACAATAGATAAAACTGCAAAGAACAGCCATCCAATACAGGCAACATAGTGTTTGCAGCAAGAGCTAATTTAAATAGTTACAATTCTGTCATCATTTACTCACCCTGATCCAAACCTCTGAC
>NW_015542375.1:357014-358068 GCF_001515605.1 Sinocyclocheilus anshuiensis | reverse complement strand
TCCCAAACCTTTGTTTTTTTTTTTTTTTAAAGGTATTTTGAAGAAGGTTTTTAAAAAATCTAAATATTCAAAAAAAAAAGTAAAACAATAAATAATAATAATAATAATAATTTTTCCAAACTATTTTTACAACAAATATTATTTCTATTATATAAAATTATTTTTGTTGTAAACAATATTTTGAAATAAATTGAAAATACTTTATTTTACACAAAGTTATCAAAGCAATGTTGAAAAAAACACTATTGTTTTTTTAGTCCAAATGTTTTCTTGTTTTTTAGATTTTATGTTAATATTTTATTTAAAATATTTGTAGATATTTACATTTTATTATTTTTTTTTTTTTTATTTTACAAACATTTTTCAAAATGTCATGATGACAGAATGTTCATTTTTGTGTGAATTAACCCTCTAAAATGTATGCTGCATTAGTGTTCAGTAATGAAAGGATTGATATAGTTTCCTTGAAATGTCTGTGCTGTTGAGTATGTCAGTAATTGACCTGGAGACAGACCGCAGAAGACCGTAGTCTATGCTAATCCCCACTCGCAGCACATTATGAATTGCATTCTGACACATTTCAAAATGCAAAACATGAAATTAATCTTGTAGCTGGAAGCGTTTGCATTCAGTTCTTGTATTTTTCAAGCTTTATGATTATGCATTCAAAACTGTGCATTTCTACCTTCCTAGGCTTCCATTGTTTTATTACTGTACATATTTTTGTTATGTTTCAAACCTGTGGATGAGTCAAAATGACACAGATGTTGTATTTTACCTATAATATCAGTTTAAAGTGTTGCTCTTCCTCTTTTAACTGCAGAAGCGGCTGCAGATATTAACATTGTAGGTCGCCTGATTGCTAGGTCGCAGGTTCCTCTTCTCTTGGCCCGTAGTGGCGTTCTCGGGTTTTATTTGGGACAGTCTGGTGCGAGGGCACTCTGGGTCTCAGTCTGACTCACTAAACACCAGCGCAGAGTCCTGTGTGCTGCCGATTACAGCTGAAGGCTCTCAGTGACGTGCATGAGTCACAGTGCAGGACAGTCATTCCTGC
>NW_015542375.1:356368-357004 GCF_001515605.1 Sinocyclocheilus anshuiensis | reverse complement strand
AGAGAGAGAGAGAGAGAGAGAGAGAGAGAGAGAGGAGCTGTTAATTGGGATGGGAGCGACTGTGTGCTTCCTCTTCCTGTTTCACAGTTTATTCATTAGAGAACACAGAGTATAGCACAGATCTATCTATCTATCTATCTATCTATCTATCTATCTATCTGTTTTGCATTCTATTCATCCATCCATCCATCCATCTATTGTTCTTTCATCCATCCATCCTTCTTTCTCTCTATATATCATCCATCTATTATTCCTTCATCCATCCATCCATCTTCCATCTTTCTATATATCCATCCATCTATGTATTATTCTTTCATCCATCATTCATCCATCGTTCTTTGTATATATCCACCCACCCAGCCGTCCATCTATTGTTATTTCCATCCATCCATCATTCTTTCTATCTAATCTATCCACCCATCCATCCATCCATCTGTTGTTTTTTCCATCCATCCATCCATCCATCCGTTTGTCCATCTATTGTTTTTCATCCATCCATCCATTATCCATCCATCCATCTATCATTCTTTCTATCTATCCATCCATCCATCGTTCCTTCTATTTATCCATCATCCATCGTTCTTTTTATCCATCCATCCATGGTTCCTTCTATTTATCCATCATCCATCGTTCTTT
>NW_015542375.1:346196-356167 GCF_001515605.1 Sinocyclocheilus anshuiensis | reverse complement strand
TTGATGTACTGTTCAAACCTACTGAGTGTTCTACCTAGACAGCATTTTAAGACATCATGCATGCTCTCCAAGGCTGCTTCCAAAGGTTAACAGAGCATAATTATGTTAAGATGCCAAAATCTAAAGCAGCACTGCATGCAATCCCAGAGGTGAGAAGCAGCGAATCACTTGCATTTCAGTCGTCTTAGTAGGCAGCTGCCTATGCAGACAGTAATGCAGCTTGTCAGGGTTTGGAGCAGAGCCGGTGAGTCTGTGTCCAGCAGCTGCAATGAAACCATGAAACACAACGTTTGGACTTGAACAGAGAGAGTTTCCTGAAGCTCTGTGAGAGCGAGAGAGAGAGAGAGAGAGAGAGAGAGAGAGTATTCTTTCATCCATCATTCATCCATCGTTCTTTGTATATATCCACCCACCCAGCCGTCCATCTATTGTTATTTCCATCCATCCATCATTCTTTCTATCTAATCTATCCACCCATCCATCCATCCATCTGTTGTTTTTTCCATCCATCCATCCATCCATCCGTTTGTCCATCTATTGTTTTTCATCCATCCATCCATTATCCATCCATCCATCTATCATTCTTTCTATCTATCCATCCATCCATCGTTCCTTCTATTTATCCATCATCCATCGTTCTTTTTATCCATCCATCCATGGTTCCTTCTATTTATCCATCATCCATCATTCTTTTTATCCATCTATCAATCTATCCATCCATGGTTCCTTCTATTTATCCATCATCCATTGTTCTTTTTATCCTTTCATCCATCCATTCATCCATCGTTCTTCTATTTATCCATCAGCAATCATTCTTTTTATCCATCCATCTATCCATCGTTCCTTTTATATATCCATCATTCTTTTTATCCATCCATCCATCCATCGTTCCTTCTATTTATCCATCATCCATCGTTCTTTCATTCTGCCGGTCTATTGTTCTGTCTGTATGTTTATCATTCCATAATTTTATGTAACTGATCTTTGAAATAAACTTTTTATTTTTAAACATTAGTTTATCTATAAATTTCAATTCATTGTAAATCTACCTTCTTACATTCAAATTTAAATTGCAATTCTGAATTCAAACTCAATTCAGATGCAGTAATTCTGGCATCTTAATTCAGTTCTGACTAATGTTGTGTTGACCACATTATGAAATGTGTTTTGTGAGACTGCTTATTCATTTGTTAAATCTAGTCAAACATCCACAACAGAGCTTTTTTTAGCCAACAGTGTGTGAATATAAAGGCATTAAAATGCGTTACACAAACACTATTGTTATGTTTAGCATGTAGTTAAAGACCAACAACGGAGGGATGGAGAGAGGAGAAGAAGAATTATACAGGAAATATTGTGCTTGTCATAGCAAACACCGCTAACAAACAAGTATTTGCACACACACACACACACACACACACACACTGCAGTCCAGTCCTATCAGTTTGGCAGACATCCATCCATCCATCGTTCCTTCTATTTATCCATCATCCATCGTTCTTTCATTCTGCCGGTCTATTGTTCTGTCTGTATGTTTATCATTCCATAATTTTATGTAACTGATCTTTGAAATAAACTTTTTATTTTTAAACATTAGTTTATCTATAAATTTCAATTCATTGTAAATCTACCTTCTTACATTCAAATTTAAATTGCAATTCTGAATTCAAACTCAATTCAGATGCAGTAATTCTGGCATCTTAATTCAGTTCTGACTAATGTTGTGTTGACCACATTATGAAATGTGTTTTGTGAGACTGCTTATTCATTTGTTAAATCTAGTCAAACATCCACAACAGAGCTTTTTTTAGCCAACAGTGTGTGAATATAAAGGCATTAAAATGCGTTACACAAACACTATTGTTATGTTTAGCATGTAGTTAAAGACCAACAACGGAGGGATGGAGAGAGGAGAAGAAGAATTATACAGGAAATATTGTGCTTGTCATAGCAAACACCGCTAACAAACAAGTATTTGCACACACACACACACACACACACACACACACTGCAGTCCAGTCCTATCAGTTTGGCAGATTCTCTCAGCGTGTGTGTGTGTGGACAGCACATCTCGTCTGCTGAGAGAGCTCTGGTATAAATGAGACAGAGGGATGGCTCGCTGTCACCGCCAGACTCAACCAATTCAATTCACTGCGATAAGACGGAGAAACTGGCAGAATGGAGCGGCTCCTTCTTCCAGAGTATCTCGTTAGTTTTACAGCACGTTGATGGAAAAGTTTCAAGGAGAGCCGTGGTGTACATGTCCTCAGAAGAGTAAAAAGAGCCTTGATCATTTGTCCCCAAACAGTGTGTCCTTTGACGCTCGCAGCCTCTCAGAGCTTCACCGCGTGTCAGGCTGAAGTCAGCAGTCGTTCTGTACAGTGCTAAATCAGCAGCGCGTATGAACAGGCTGAGCTAGTCTGCTAGTAGGTGAGGTAAGGAGCTGCCAACCAGGAGCTGTAGATTCATCTCAACCACACTGAACAACCCAGCCTAAACCAGCTGTTGATGTAACTCATATTAGATCACCTGAGATGTTAATATCATGTGCAAACAGGGACTTGCATGGTTTCTAACTGGTTGAAGCTGGTCATTAGCTGGTCAGAACTAGTTTAGGTGGTTGATAAGCTTATGTGGTCTAGTTTCTAGATGCTAAGTTAAAGTGGATGACTAGCTTATGTTAGAAGGGAAGGTCTTACAAAAAAGACATTGAGATACTATTATAGTTTGTATTCATATTTTGAATAGTTTTTAGTGGTTTTATTATTATTATTTTGTTGCATTTTTGTCATAATTAGCCATTTTATTTTATTTTTTATTTTTAATCTACATCAAGTTACATGACCACTATGTGTTATTAGGAAACTATTACATATATTAGAAACTATTATATTATTTATTAATATTTTGAATTATTTTTTCGTTTTTATTTTCCATTTACAATTTTTATTGTAATTTTAAAGTTTTAGTAATTTTGTTGTTTTTGTCATTTTATCGTTATTTTTTTTAATGTTTTCATTCATTTTGTTGTGTTTTTTGTCAGTTTTATTATTATTATTATTATTATATGTTGTCTATATAGTTTATATCAATTTTTTTATTTATTTTTATTTCAGTACATTTTAATTTATAATTTAGTGCATCAAGTTGAATTAACCGAAATAAAATGTTTAAGATTGTTATGATCTATTTTATAATGTATATTATAACATAGATTTCTTTCCGTTAAAGATCATTTTATTCCAAGTAATTTTTTTATGGTTTTACTTTTAGTTAACTATTATTACAGCCTTATTGTACTCATTGTACTTTACAGATGAAGCAGATGTTCAATTCAGGTTTTTATCATGTTGTATGTCATCATTTTTTGATGAAGAGCCATGAAACCGCCTGTGCCAGAGGATATGAATGCTGAAATATTTTATTGTGTATTTCCAGCATTATGTTGAGGTCACACAGGGTTTATGTGTTTTATTTTTCGTGCTATTTTGGCCTGTTGTTGAGGTTTTAAGTGCAGTATTTTCCAGAGTGCGTCTGAAGCACCAGTTATCACTGCAGGATGCTGTCTTTTTTTTCCTCTACGTTGCAGGCGCTTTTAAACGGATGTGTTGTTATTTTTATTTGGTTTCCAGAAGCCTCCGTTCCGTCGCTCTGACGTTCGGCTAACTCTGCTGTTGCTATCATTAGCATTGGGCTAACGCCGCGGGCGTCCTGAGTCAGTTCAATCTGCTGTTCGGGGCCCAGAGCCAGTCAGATTCCTCATCAAAACACTACGGGATGCCAGCTAAAGACAGATCACAACAGACGGTGCGCCTCCTTTCTGCTTGTGTGAGATGAACTCAGCGGCCGCGTTAACAGTAGCTAAATCACAGCTTGCCGGAAAGTGGAGGGTTGTTTCTGGGAAGATGCAGCACGGGTCACTGGACGTATAATACGCCTGCTCTGGACTGGCAGAGACTGCAGAGAGGCAGATTAAACTGGCCAAGGGACATAATATTATGCAAATTCAGTGAGATTACATCATGATTGGATTGGATTGTGTTTGGATCACGTCTCGGGTCTTATGATGGATAGAGTCTTTTCTGCTCATCAAGGCTGCATTTATTTGATCAAAAATACAGTAAAAACAGTAATAGTATGAAATATTATTAGAGTTTTCTATTTGAATATATTTTAAATGTGTAATTTATGTCTGTGATGGAAAGCAGAATTTTCTGCCATTACTCCAGTCTTCAGTGTTATACATTTTTTAAATATGTTTTTAATATATTTTTGTATTTTGTAATTGTAATGTTTCAGGATTTTTTATTAATAGAATTTTATAAAGCATTAATTTGAAATATAAATCAACATTATAAATGGCTTTACTGTCAATTTTGATAAATTCAATGTGACCTTGATGAATTAAAGTATTAATTTCTTTAAAAAAAACGCATACTAACCCCAAACCTTTGAACAGCAGTTCATATATTACATATATTGCTTTAAAAAAAGTATATTTGTTACTGCTAACTGTTGTTCAGCTATTATTATTAATATTATTAAGAATTTACTGACTTAATATTTAAAAAATAAGGCAATAATAATAACAATGTCTAATTTGGTTTTATTTTATACATATTTTTTACTATAATTTTATAGCTACTTATGTTTATCTTATTATTTTCTGAACACCAGTAAAATTTTAAGTATTTGCTGACAACTTATATGTGACTAATGTTTTTTTCTTCTCAGTGCAATTTTGACTGATATATGTTGAAGATATTTTTTAACATTGAGTAAACGTTTTAAAAACAGCTTTGAAAAAGAAAAACAAAACGCAGTGCTAAGTTTGTAAATTGTGTGAGCTTATTTCACAATATTAGATTGAAAGATCAGAAAAAGCCTAGTACACCGGCCCATACACCCTCCCTTCAAAAGAAATCAAAATACAAGTGGTCAAAAGTGGACAGAAGAGACGGATTAAAACACCAGGTGTGAACAAAAATATGTCTCCTTCATCTATCAACCAAAACGTTTCTTAATACCAGGAGTAAACTGGGCCTTTGACCCATTTGACCAAGAGGCGGGCATTATCACACTGCCTGGGCTATTAGCCAATCACAATGAGGAAGAGAGCGTGAGAGGCGGGCATTATCACACTGACTGGGCTATTAGCCAATCCCAATGAGGAAGAGGGCGTGAGAGGCGGGCATTATCACACTGACTGGGCTATTAGCCAATCCCAATGAGGAAGAGGGCGTGAGAGGCGGGCATTATCACACTGACTGGGCTATTAGCCAATCCCAATGAGGAAGAGGGCGTGAGAGGCGGGCATTATCACACTGACTGGGCTATTAGCCAATCACAATGAGGAAGAGGGCGTGAGAGGCGGGCATTATCACACTGACTGGGCTATTAGCCAATCACAATGAGGAAGAGAGCGTGAGAGGCGGGCATTATCACACTGACTGGGCTTTTAGCCAATCACAATGAGGAAGAGAGCGTGAGAGGCGGGCATTATCACACTGCTGTTTCCCGTCACATTCACACAGCAGCTAGAGTTCTCTTTTGTCGTCTTATTTTTGCTCTGCCGCCTCACAAACTACAGCTTTGGTGTGATGTGATGTCATACTCTGATCCAGTCAAAGGCAAGAAAATAAATCAATTATTATTAGCAAAATCACACATAGGACAGCATCTGAAGGATTAATCAGGTAGAAATGTGTTTTGCATCACACACAGTATTAAACACACTATTATAAGGCTTTAGAAGTCAATTGTCACTTGCACAGAATTCTCATGATGTGTAAGTACAGTATATTCACACTCGGTGCTGTAGAAATTAGGTATTTTACACTGGTGTAAACTGTATTGATCCAAGCTCTCTCAGAAATGTCAATAACAGCCTCTAATATTTACAGTGTGCTTCTGATGATCAGATGATCAGATTCAGCTGGATCAAATCTAATAGTTTAAGACATTGAAAATCCCAGAGCACATGCCTCACAATGACTGAACACTGAACTAATTAACACAGATACAGAATGAACATCTGGACTTACTTCATATATTATAAAAATCAGTGACCTCTGTCTATTGCATTGTCTAAAAATGAACATTCTTTCATTAATTACTCTGCTTCATGTTATTCAGTGTTATTTTAGTATCATTTGTAAGCATAGGTTATAGTATTTATTATTAATTTTAATCAAATTAAAACTAAAAATAATTTTAGTTTAAGTTTATCATTCTGTGTGATTTTGTCATTTGTTAGTTTTTTATTTCTATGTAGCATTTTCATTTTTTAGTAATTTTAGTACTTATTTTACTACGAATTTTAATTTTTAATATTTATATTTTATTTAGGCTTTAATTTCCTTTGTTTGTCTTTTTTAGATCTCAAAGTTGCCATATATTGTTTGGAAAGAAAGCACCTGCTAAGTTTTGTTTTGTAGAAAGTAAGTTTTATTTTATTTTTATTTTTTTCAGTGAACTTTTCCTTTAATATTAGAATTAGAATAATATTAGCTTTTTGTTTTTAAAATTTATTTTATTTTAGTTTTAGTAATCTTAGTACTTCAATTTAAACTTATTTTACATGAATACTTACATTTTTAAATTGTTAATATTTATATTTTATTTCAGCTTTAGTTTATGTTTTGTGTGATCAACGGGCTGAAAATCTTCACTATTGCTCTCAAATCAAATATGTTAGACATGCTGCATTTGGTTAGACGTGAAGGCTTGTCATAAGGCCAAAAAAAACAATATATAGGTTAGATTGTGAAACCAGCAAGCAGCATCTGCTAGTAATTAAAATCATATCTGCTTTACAAAATAAATAAAAAAACAGTAAACAGAGTGAATAAAGAGGGAATAAAGCGAGCCAAGCAAACACTTGACAAACATCACTGGAATGATTTATTTAGAGGCTCGTTACAACACACCGTAATTAACTAAAACTAGCAATTAGTGCTATTTGAACTGTTTAGAACAAAGAGAGACTGATGACTGGAGTCATTAACTCATAATCTCAAACTTTTGACATTCAGTCGCGTAAATGCAAGAAGAGGAATTACTGTAAACATTTTAAGATCAACACAAATGTCTGTTTACTTTCCTAATAGCTAATTTACTTCATCCATTGTGAATGATTCATCAGTGCACTTTATTCCTAGAAACTAATCTGTATCTTTTTTAATAACTCTGTTTGAGACATAGAGTGAAAATGAGGATGGAAAAGGAATTTTTTGATGCAAAAAATGTATTAACTTCATAATGATGTATTTGATGTTAATGTTAACTAATAGTTTAATGCCACAAGCATGATTATTTCTAAACAAGCTGTTTTTCCATTTTTGCTGTTTGAATGGGAATATTTTAATCAAGATTTAGAACTGAACGTGCTGTTTTGCGTGACGTGAGACTCTGGTGTGGTGCATGTAGTGCTAAAAACAGCGTTTTGACACGTATAATCACACGCTCACGGATCCTAGCGGCGAGCTCAGCGGGGTTTCTTCATGGGTGCAGTTACACCGGTAATCGTAATTGAGAGATCTACAAACACTTCAATCTGTGAACAATAAACACATCGCTTACAGCAGTTACAGAAATAAGCCGCGCCGCAGGAGACGATTATCAGCGAATTATGATGTCGATTTGAATCGGTTCCTCACACAAAACTCACTTATGGTGCTTTTTGGAGCTCAAAATTGGCATTATTATTTGGAAAAAAGTGTAGTGCAAAGTTTTCAGGTCAGGTTTTTAACGACATAAGAGTGAGTAAATTATTAAGGTTGTTTTATTTTCTGTGAACCTTTATAGTGATACACAAACGTTATCTCTGGCCTGTGATTGGATGTTGGCTTTGGTCTTACTGACAGAAATCAGCAGTGTTTCCTCAGTAAATCTCTTCGGGACGACGACTAAGGTGAAAACAATTAATAAGCTGTCAAAGGTTAGTTTGAGCGATTGATGGGATGATTGATGGGAAGAGAGCAGACATTTGCTAAAAACCCATCATCAGCACTAGCCACGAGAGATGAGAGACATTCAGCACAGCATTTCACTCGGCTTTTCTCAGTTGTGTCTTCTAGAATGTGAAATATATGACTTAAGGCAAAACACTACAGGCAAAAACATTGTTTTTTCATGCACTGGTTAATTTTGAGATTTTGGGCAATTTGGCTGTTATAATATGTTCTTTCAGACTAGTGGAAAAAATACACTTAAATTAAGTGTTTATTTTATTTGCACGTTGTAGATTTCAATTACAATAAATATTTTGGTAACACTTTAGTATAGGGACCAATTCTCACTATTAACACCTAGTATGAGAGCCTGTTCTAGTACACCCCCAAAACAAAATCAAGACTTTGTAAAAGAGCATAATATAGGACCCCTTTAAATGTTTCCAGAACATTCTGAAACAAGTAATAACAGTAACACTTTAGTACAGGGACCAATTCTCACTATTAAATAGTTGTTTATTAGCATAATAACATATTGGCTGTTTATTAGCACTTACAAAGCACATATTCTGCATGACTATATTCTACATCCCTAATAATCCTACCCAATACCGAAACTTAACAACTGCATTACTAACTATGAATAATCAGCAAATTAGTAGTTTTTTGAGGCAAAAGTTGTAGTTAATGGTTTGTTAATAGCGAGAATTGGACCTTAAAATAAAGTGTGACCAATATTTTTAAAGGCCATTCTCTCAAAATGAGTTTTTTTCTCCACTGCAGCAGCACTTGCATACACCAAAACTTTGAGTTTTATTCCTATCTATATTCTGAAGGTTTTTACTGAGATATTTTTTGATATATCATTCACCTGGTATCATATAATGCAAATGCATTTTTTCTCTTTGATAAAACAAGAACTCAAAAATCTCATATGTAAAAACCTCAGACTGAATGTCAACAAAATGAAACAAGATTTTTTAATCTGGCCTTATCTAATATTCATATTTATTTTCTGGAAGTGTATGCAAATTTGTGCATATTTCATAAGATAATGCCTACATTTTCACATTTAAACTTTTTTTTTTTTGTGGTACAAGTTTTCTGAAATGTTATGTTTGCATTTCTTAATGTACTGTAATTAACTTTGAAAATATGTTGATATCTATTGTTAATTTTTTTTCCCTATTCACCTGTGGTGTCTTGCTTTAAAGTGAAGTGTCTTTAAAATAGTCACATATCAAGTCTCTCTACTGTTTCTGAAGTCTGTAGTACTCGTTCATTCGGTTTTGCAGTCACTGTTGGTGCATGTGTTGTAGTTTGACATATTAATGTGACCTTAAATCAACTGAACTTTCACCTAAACACAAAGCACATTCAATCAAGTTCGTTCAGTCAGTAGTATTACATTATTTCGATCTGTGTACTCACAAACAGCCTGAACCGGCAAACTCAATACACGCCAACAGAAACATCTCTCTGATCTCTAATCAACAGCGACAGGACAAACTAGTGCAGAAAGATCCTAAAAAGCAGTTCTGAACCGAGCGAGAGCTTCCAGGAAGCGCCTGGGGACGGCAGGCCTCCTTCATGTTTGTTTACATCATGTGCGATTGTGAACTCTTGCTTTAGGCAAAAGACAGAAGTCACAGAACAGGAGTTTTAACCTTTGTAATGCGGCTCAGTGCAGCTCAAGCAAACAAACATTAGATGCGTCATCAGTAGACCGACGGATCTGAAGTGCTCTGGGTCAGACGCGCGGCTTCTAATGTCTGTTAAAGAGCTCTGGAGTACGGCAGGGACTTCTGACACACAACACTTTATATCTGCTTATCTGCATCTACAAATCAACATGAAACGTTATGGGATTCTCATGATCAAGATTTCATTAAACGATACCTGTGAAATAACATCAGTTCCCTAACTATCTATCTATCTATCTATCTATCTATCTATCTATCGCTCTATCGATCATCTATATTCTATCTATCTATCTATCTATCTATCTATCTATCTATC
>NW_015542375.1:331497-344653 GCF_001515605.1 Sinocyclocheilus anshuiensis | reverse complement strand
TCTATCTATCTATCTATCTTCTATCTATCTATCTATCTATCTTCTACTATCTATCTATCTATCTTCTATCTATCTATCTATCTATCTGTCTATCTATCTTCTATCTATCTATCTATCTTCTATCTTCTATCTATCTATCTTCTATCTATCTATCTATCTATCTCTGTCTGTCTGTCTGTCTGTCTGTCTGTCTGTCTGTCTATCTATTAATTATTATCAGTGTGTGTAACATTTAGATAAGTTAGATTAAGTGTGTAATATTTAGATAAGAGTTACATCATTTTTCATAATATAATATTTGAATAATGTATAGTATTTATTTATTTGGTTTTTCAAAAAGTTATATATACACTTAAATATTATAAATAATATTCAGATATTATTATCATTGTTGTTGTCTAAATATGTGTTAAATATACATTTAAATATTATACATTTAGATATTTATTATTATTGATTTGCTTTATTTAAAAGTTCAACATTTTAAAGTTAAATATTATATTTAAATAAAATATATTTTATATGTACATGCTGGTCCATTTATGCCAATTTATTTTTTAAGTCTGTGAGCAAGGTTTTTTTTTTGGCTCTTCTCAGATACAGCTCTAAACATCTCTGTGGATTTATGTAAAAGTCCATAAATCTTCATGGAAAATAACAGAAGATCTGTAAAGGTCATGCTAGATATGTAATCCCAAAGGTTAGCTGTAAAACACAGAGGACACCGTTTTAGAATAAATATTTATGGTTGAATCTTCAAGCACTGCAGCTGAAATTCTAATGATTTCTATATAATTGCTATCACTTCATCATGTTAACAGTTGAATACACTCCTGACTGAGTATTCTGTGACATACGGAGACTTTAACAGCAGGTTAGATTGTGTTTTTTAGTTGGTTGCAGTGTTGTTTTATCCACCATGAGTATACAGTCATCGATACTGACCTGGGTAGAGTTTAAATGCAAATTTCAGCTACGTCTTCTACGCTGGCTATTTCTTCACTGGTGTTTTTTGCTGATTCAGCTGTTATTCTCTCTGAACTGATGCTTGTTGTTTTGCAGCACATTGCAGTGGAGAGTGAAATATGAACACTTTTAGAGTGGTGTGAGGTTTTGTCTGTGGAGTTTCACACTCAAGTGAATGAGTCTAGCATAAACAATGCCTTTTGCATTGATATTTAATATTTTAAGTAGTGATAGTGGTACTTGACTTGGCAAACAACACTAAATATGGTAACTTTAGAGTGATAGTTCACCCAAAAATGCTCATTGTCATCATTTCTTCACCCTCATGTCATTCCGAATCTGTGTGACTTACTTTCTTCTGCAAAACACAAAAGAAGAACATTTAGAAAAACACAGGGTCCAAACAATGTTGGACCACTTTGAGTTTCATTCTATGAAAATACACATTTTTGTTTTCTGGAAAATATGACTAAGCCATGGTTCTACACTAAACTTATCAGTTTTATTCCTTTCTATATTCTAAAGGTTTTGGGGTTTGTTTATATAGAAATTGCCTCATTTTATACAACGTTTTATTTATAAAAGCATGGTCAAAATGCGTTTTGTTTATTTTTTATTTTTTATGACAAAAAGCAGCTTTTTCATGCTCAGTTTTAAAATTTTGAGATATTTCGCTTCAATAACATGTTTCAAATAAGTGGAAATAATCTAGTTTATCTCGTTATGCATGTAGATTTCAATTATAATTCTCAAAATGAGTTTGTTTCTCCACCTCATCAGCACTTACACCAAACTTATCCGTTTTATTTCTTTCTTTATTCTGAAGGTTTTTATAGAAGGGTTTTTTTCATATACTGTATCATTCGCATGGTTTTATCATTGCACTTTGTCTTTGTATGTCTGTAGATTTCATTTACAATATATATCTTTAAAGGCCATTCTCAGCAGCATTACACCAAAACTTAGTTTTATTCCTATCTATATTCTGAAGGTTTTTATAGAAGGGTTTGTTCAAATATCATTCACCTGATTATATACAACATTATATTCCTAAAAACATAGTAAAATGGCATTTTTTGGGATGAAATAAAGCAGTTCTGCCGTTCACAAGAGCGGGGGTTTAAAAACACGTAACAGGCCTGCCATGTTATCATACCCATAATGCAGTGTGAAATGCACTTTTAAAGTCAAATCAAATGCAGTATACAGGCGCTTCTCCTCAGTGCGGTTAAACCGGGCGCGAGGAAGAAAACAGCGTGGAGAAACGATTGTTCTGCTCATTAACGGAGCTGTGAAGGAGGCAAGAGTTTGTTCTCTCCTCGTCTCGTCTGCAGGGGGCTCGTGAATAATCACGTCTCGCCCAAGAAAGAAACATCCAAAGTTCTCCTTTAGGTCATCTGTGACGTTTTGATTCACCAAAGCATCTTTGTGCTAAATTTCACAGTAGTGTTGTCTGGATGAGAAGTGCAGCTTATTAAAATGCTCATTACAGTTTGGAGAGTGATTCATCTCGTTAAATTTCCCTTCATAATACTCCATGACTGATGAGTTATTAGACCGCACTTGGACACAAACACGCTCGTTCTCCAGAGAAACCGGCTCTGTTTATGAGTTAGAATTCAGCAGCAACATTTCCCATGAATAAATATGCAGAAGAATCATTGTTTTTTGGGAAAATCAGATCTCCTGAAGGCCTTTGAGCTTTAAGTAATCCGACTACATACTTTCAAAGACCACACTGAGCTGGAGTCGTCAATAATTGCGCAAAAGTGGGCAGGAAAAGTTAATTGGTGTTTGTCTAATTGGTGTTTGGCTGTCTCTGAGGAGGCTGATGAGCTTTAGGTGTGTAAAGAACAGACCATCACACGTTTAGCACTTATCACGCTTCTGGAAATTACACTTGCCTCAAGGTGAGATAAAGGAAATGTAGGAGAGAGCACTTTCTGACTTTCTCAGTTTGTGTAAATTCACTTGGGCTTCAGAGTATTTTCTTTTTACACATTAATTGGTCTTGTGTATGGATGCCATTTTTGCCACTGAATATTTTTTATTTTTTTTTAAAGGTACTTGCAACTTTTTATCTCACAATTCTGAATTGTTTCTTGCAATAGCGAGTTTACATGTCCCAATTCTGACTTTTTTCTCAGAATTACATGTTATAAACTCACAATTGTGAGTTAGAAAGTCAGAATTGAGATATAAATCCATATAAATCCATCTCTATAAACTCACAATTCTGACTTTAAGTTGATGTGTCGCAATTCTGACTTTATAACTCGCAGTTGTGAGATAAAAACTGGCAATTAACTTTTTTCATTTTTTATTCAGTGGTGGAAACAGGCTCCCATATGTTTGTATATGCAATTCTGAGAGATAAAGTCACAATATATAAACTTGCAATTGCAAGAAAAAAGTCAGAATGGTGAGATTTAAATGTACAATTGCGAGTAATAAAGTTGAATTCTAAAGAAAAAAGACTGAATATTTTCTTAATATCTCACAATTCTGACTTGAACTTGCAATTGTGAGAAATGGGCTTCAGTATGTTTTATTAATACAGTATATACTTTTTCGTTATTTACCCCATACCTAAGTTTGGTCATGCTAGAATATGTGGAAACTCTTAAACCATGCATGTGACGACTAACCCCCCATTAGGTTGTACAAGAGCAGATTTGATGAAAGTTTCATGAAGCGAGTCGTTCCTGTTCAGCACAACCTTTTGAAATCTGTGACTTTTAAAAATGCACGAGTTTGTGTTGTAATTGTGTTGTAAGACAAGAAAGAGCTAAAGCAACTCTGAATGAAAATGCAAGCTCAGTTGACAGCATGCCTGATTAACACAAAATAGGTTTTTGAAAAGCAACATCACAAATGGAGGATACAGTGAGACACTTGCAATGGAAGTGAATGGGGGAATTTTTTAGAGGATTTAGAAGTAAAAAAAGTGAAGCTTATTATTGATATATTAATTGTTCTTGTGTGTTATTTGAGCTGTAAAGCTTTTCAAATGATTATTTTTACAGTCATTTTAGGGTTTAACTTTTGTCATGGTGACAAAGTTGTAAAATTGAATGTTACTTTACATAGAAAAGTTAGTAAGTGGTTTTACCACTCTAATATCATGTTTTTGTCTTGTGGCTATACTAATAAAACAATGAATATTTGAATATTTCAAAGCTCACGTCCATTAAAAAAAGCCCCATTGTAGCCCAGATGCTTTAAAGAATAAATGTTTAGCTTATTAGAAAGGGAACTTAACGCTCTTAAACTCAGCTGACAGCATTTGTGCCATAATGTTAATTACTACAGTTTTTTTTTGTAATGTCTCTCCTTTTTATATAAAATATTTAAAAATGCAAATGTGAATGTTAATGGTTCTGTTAGGACTTGTGGGTTATTTGAGCTGTAAAGCTGTTTAAATAATATTTTGTTTATATAGTTTTAGGGTTTTAGAGTTTATGACGTTGTGTTGTAATAGTGAAGATGTTGTAAAATTGGATGTAGTTTTAAACAGAAATGATTAGTATGCAGTTTTTTCACACTAAAGTCATGTTAACGTATATTTTTGATGTTTTGTGTCTATTCTAAATGCGTTTCAACATTCACTTTCAATGCAAGTGCTTCACACTTATATCCCAGATTTTTCACATTTTTCCTCTAAAGAACAAGTGAAATTATTTTTTCCCCCACTTCGCTGAGATCGTTAAGTCATCTTCATATTTCTAACCTAACGACTAATATTTCTATTATTTTATGTGAGTATCTGCTATACTGTTAAAAAGATTTAACAGTATTTATTGCATTACAACAATCAAAATTTCATACTTTTTGTTCATAGAAATATCAAGCTGCTTTGGATAAAAGCGTCTGCTAAATGAATAAATGTAAATTTAAGTATAAATCAACATCTGCACCAAAATGCATATTCCATTCAGTTTGAGTCTCTGAATAAAATTAAACCGTTTTTTACACATATCCTCACTATATCAGACTATATGAGCCATAAAAGCCAGATGGATCAAATTTGATACTCAACAAAAACACATACATTTTGTTTAAATTTTCAATAAGCTGTTCCACTTAAAAAAACGGTGGGATAAGAAACATGATAGGGATATGAAAATGTCTCGTCAGAAGCAAAGGAAATCTACTAACTGTTCACAATGAGGACGGAGGCGATGTGAAGTTGTGCATGAACAGAAGCGGCTCGGACTCGTAATAATGCGATGCACAGAATCTCACCGCTGCACTTTGAAGTTAATGGCTGATGTTTTACACAAGACAAATGGCTGTGGGATCAGCGTACGACGTCGCGTGTGTTCACCCGCTCTTCACGCTCCTTAAAAGCCTGGTTAAAGCACTCGTAAATATTCAATACCTCTCCTATCTCCATCAAGACCTGGATTTCTCCTGCAGCTTAATGCAATTCAAAGACCTACATTCTTGCGCAGAGTTGCCTTGGAAACAAAGTTCTCCAGGCTGTTTTTTTCCTCTGTTACCGGAGATATGGCAGATCAATCGAGCGAATCCTCCGAGGCAGAGACAGGAAACGCTGTAATGTCTCTCCTTTTTATATAAAATATTTAAAAATGCAAATGTGAATGTTAATGGTTCTGTTAGGACTTGTGGGTTATTTGAGCTGTAAAGCTGTTTAAATAATATTTTGTTTATATAGTTTTAGGGTTTTAGAGTTTATGACGTTGTGTTGTAATAGTGAAAATGTTGTAAAATTGGATGTAGTTTTAAACAGAAATGATTAGTATGCAGTTTTTTCACACTAAAGTCATGTTAACGTATATTTTTGATGTTTTGTGTCTATTCTAAATGCGTTTCAACATTCACTTTCAATGCAAGTGCTTCACACTTATATCCCAGATTTTTCACATTTTTCCTCTAAAGAACAAGTGAAATTATTTTTTCCCCCACTTCGCTGAGATCGTTAAGTCATCTTCATATTTCTAACCTAACGACTAATATTTCTATTATTTTATGTGAGTATCTGCTATACTGTTAAAAAGATTTAACAGTATTTATTGCATTACAACAATCAAAATTTCATACTTTTTGTTCATAGAAATATCAAGCTGCTTTGGATAAAAGCGTCTGCTAAATGAATAAATGTAAATTTAAGTATAAATCAACATCTGCACCAAAATGCATATTCCATTCAGTTTGAGTCTCTGAATAAAATTAAACCGTTTTTTACACATATCCTCACTATATCAGACTATATGAGCCATAAAAGCCAGATGGATCAAATTTGATACTCAACAAAAACACATACATTTTGTTTAAATTTTCAATAAGCTGTTCCACTTAAAAAAACGGTGGGATAAGAAACATGATAGGGATATGAAAATGTCTCGTCAGAAGCAAAGGAAATCTACTAACTGTTCACAATGAGGACGGAGGCGATGTGAAGTTGTGCATGAACAGAAGCGGCTCGGACTCGTAATAATGCGATGCACAGAATCTCACCGCTGCACTTTGAAGTTAATGGCTGATGTTTTACACAAGACAAATGGCTGTGGGATCAGCGTACGACGTCGCGTGTGTTCACCCGCTCTTCACGCTCCTTAAAAGCCTGGTTAAAGCACTCGTAAATATTCAATACCTCTCCTATCTCCATCAAGACCTGGATTTCTCCTGCAGCTTAATGCAATTCAAAGACCTACATTCTTGCGCAGAGTTGCCTTGGAAACAAAGTTCTCCAGGCTGTTTTTTTCCTCTGTTACCGGAGATATGGCAGATCAATCGAGCGAATCCTCCGAGGCAGAGACAGGAAACGCTCCGCCGCACAATCTCCACTGAGAAAAGCCACTAGTGTCCCAGTTAGTACTTGAATACACACACAATTATTCCTCAGTCGCTGGCGCATCGCGCCGTTATTGGACTCGGACACATACGGCGTTGCACTTATTGATCAACGACTGCATTTACAAGCACTGCAGAAACGTTAGCACACGTATTGGTACCGCCGTTACAGACACATTAGCTTTTACAATTACATTTGCTAATTTGGCCAAAAGAACGTGCTCATTAGCAAAACATATGCAGGGGATGAATTGGAAATTGTGTTGCTGACGTGATGTGACGCTCTGTTTTAAACAGGATTTTCTCAGGCTTTTATGTCATTATTATGCATGCAGTTTTACTGTATGAATTTATATTAATCATGAGATTATAGGGGATATTTTTACTTTAAAATATGCATATGCATATTCTATGTTGGTAAACTTTTTTTGCTTTTTCTTACATAGCCATATAAATTGAAAACTAAAATAGTGATAGAAGTAGTTTCAAAATAAAATAAAAAATTGTATACACTACAGTTCAAAAGTTGAGTTGACATGATTTTTAATGATTACTTAATGGTCGAAAATACAGTAAAAACAGTAGAAATTGTCAAATATTATTACAGTTTAAAATAATAGTTTTTTGTTTTAATATACATTCAAGTGTAATTTATTTCTGTGATGCGCAGCTGTATTTTCAGCATCATTACTCCAGTCTTCAGTGTCACATGATCTTCAGAAATCATTCTAATATGCTGATTTACTGCTCAAGAAACATTTCTGATTATTATCAATGATGAAAACAATAGTGCTGCCCAATATTTTTGTGGAAACCCTGATACATTTTATTTTTCAGGATTCTCTGATGAATAGAAAAGTATGCAGTTTTTTCACACTAAAGTCATGTTAACGTATATTTTTGATGTTTTGTGTCTATTCTAAATGCGTTTCAACATTCACTTTCAATGCAAGTGCTTCACACTTATATCCCAGATTTTTCACATTTTTCCTCTAAA
Source organism: Sinocyclocheilus anshuiensis (assembly GCF_001515605.1). Taxonomy (NCBI): domain Eukaryota; kingdom Metazoa; phylum Chordata; class Actinopteri; order Cypriniformes; family Cyprinidae; genus Sinocyclocheilus; species Sinocyclocheilus anshuiensis. Next base: position 336,873 of record NW_015542375.1, on the reverse strand, counting down.
GAACAAGTGAAATTATTTTTTCCCCCACTTCGCTGAGATCGTTAAGTCATCTTCATATTTCTAACCTAACGACTAATATTTCTATTATTTTATGTGAGTATCTGCTATACTGTTAAAAAGATTTAACAGTATTTATTGCATTACAACAATCAAAATTTCATACTTTTTGTTCATAGAAATATCAAGCTGCTTTGGATAAAAGCGTCTGCTAAATGAATAAATGTAAATTTAAGTATAAATCAACATCTGCACCAAAATGCATATTCCATTCAGTTTGAGTCTCTGAATAAAATTAAACCGTTTTTTACACATATCCTCACTATATCAGACTATATGAGCCATAAAAGCCAGATGGATCAAATTTGATACTCAACAAAAACACATACATTTTGTTTAAATTTTCAATAAGCTGTTCCACTTAAAAAAACGGTGGGATAAGAAACATGATAGGGATATGAAAATGTCTCGTCAGAAGCAAAGGAAATCTACTAACTGTTCACAATGAGGACGGAGGCGATGTGAAGTTGTGCATGAACAGAAGCGGCTCGGACTCGTAATAATGCGATGCACAGAATCTCACCGCTGCACTTTGAAGTTAATGGCTGATGTTTTACACAAGACAAATGGCTGTGGGATCAGCGTACGACGTCGCGTGTGTTCACCCGCTCTTCACGCTCCTTAAAAGCCTGGTTAAAGCACTCGTAAATATTCAATACCTCTCCTATCTCCATCAAGACCTGGATTTCTCCTGCAGCTTAATGCAATTCAAAGACCTACATTCTTGCGCAGAGTTGCCTTGGAAACAAAGTTCTCCAGGCTGTTTTTTTCCTCTGTTACCGGAGATATGGCAGATCAATCGAGCGAATCCTCCGAGGCAGAGACAGGAAACGCTCCGCCGCACAATCTCCACTGAGAAAAGCCACTAGTGTCCCAGTTAGTACTTGAATACACACACAATTATTCCTCAGTCGCTGGCGCATCGCGCCGTTATTGGACTCGGACACATACGGCGTTGCACTTATTGATCAACGACTGCATTTACAAGCACTGCAGAAACGTTAGCACACGTATTGGTACCGCCGTTACAGACACATTAGCTTTTACAATTACATTTGCTAATTTGGCCAAAAGAACGTGCTCATTAGCAAAACATATGCAGGGGATGAATTGGAAATTGTGTTGCTGACGTGATGTGACGCTCTGTTTTAAACAGGATTTTCTCAGGCTTTTATGTCATTATTATGCATGCAGTTTTACTGTATGAATTTATATTAATCATGAGATTATAGGGGATATTTTTACTTTAAAATATGCATATGCATATTCTATGTTGGTAAACTTTTTTTGCTTTTTCTTACATAGCCATATAAATTGAAAACTAAAATAGTGATAGAAGTAGTTTCAAAATAAAATAAAAAATTGTATACACTACAGTTCAAAAGTTGAGTTGACATGATTTTTAATGATTACTTAATGGTCGAAAATACAGTAAAAACAGTAGAAATTGTCAAATATTATTACAGTTTAAAATAATAGTTTTTTGTTTTAATATACATTCAAGTGTAATTTATTTCTGTGATGCGCAGCTGTATTTTCAGCATCATTACTCCAGTCTTCAGTGTCACATGATCTTCAGAAATCATTCTAATATGCTGATTTACTGCTCAAGAAACATTTCTGATTATTATCAATGATGAAAACAATAGTGCTGCCCAATATTTTTGTGGAAACCCTGATACATTTTATTTTTCAGGATTCTCTGATGAATAGAAAGTTCAAAAGAACAGCATTTATTTGAAATAGAAATATTTTGTAACATTATAAATGTCTTTACTGTCACTTTTGAGCAATTTAATGCATCCTTGACGAATAAAAGTACTAATTTCTTTGACTCACTGATGCATTTTATTTGCATAGTCTTAAAAGTGATATTAATTATTAACCATGTGTTTCTCATGGTGCATTATGGGTATCAGACATACAGGTTTCTGTACTGGAGTTGTAAGTCAAACGGCGTTTTGCACTTTTCCAAGCAGAATGTTGGAAATTATGACTTTGTGAGTTGAATAGAGCGAAGCTTATTTTTTCTACTGGGTCAAATGAGCACGCCGATAGATCAATATGAGTTCAGAAATCATTTTCATGGTTTAATTTTTTGCGGTTGCTGGAGTTTTATGAGGGATGTTATACTGAAGGTCAGATGTTGTCAGGGGTTCTGCAGGTCAAAACATCTGAAGATATTCAATAATGAACTTTCATAGTGACATTTCTATACTTGCCAACAGATTTAGAAATGTAATTTGTTGCTGCTGAGCAGCAAAATTCCTAGTAGAAACTATCAGTCTCTTATTTTGCAGTAAATCAAAACTGACAACACAGAATTGGTTTTCATTTTTATTTTTTTTTAATGCATTCTATTAACTATTTTTTTAAAGGAACACAATTGGCACAGGTTTATTATAGTTAACTAAAACTAAATAAATGCAAAATGGCAAAAAAAATCAATCTTAAAATTATTTTATTTCAGCTAGTTGCCATTTCTTTCTTTTTCAACATTTTCTTTCATTTTCATTTAGTTCAATTAAATGTACTAAAATAACTAAAAATAAAACGTTTTTTTTTTAATATACAGACATAGACAATTAATAAAACTGACAAAACACAACAACATTACTGAAATATTTAAATTAATATGAAAACTGAAAATACAAAAAAATTCTCGATACTAAGACAACACTGATTTGGTGATTCATTTTGTAAGATTTATATATATATATATATATTTTATTATATATTATATATGTATTTATTTATTTTATTTTTTTATGACCATAGAGTGTTGCTTTATTTTATAAAGCAAAAAAAAAAAGCCAAAATTGTTATTTGAAGTCAAATAAATGTAATAAAAAATATATATTTAAATTACATTTGAAATAAAATATTTAATAATACTTATTAAATGTATTTTAGCTAGTTGCATTTCGGTCTTTCATTTTCATTTAGTTTAACTTGATGTATTGAAATAAACTAAAGATGAAATAAAAATTAATAAAAAACTATATAAATGTAAAAAATGAATACAAATTTTAAATAAAAACAACAAAATTTTAAAATTAATTTGAAAACAGAATATACCGCAATTAAAATTATGTAAAGTTGCTTTGCAACGATTTGTATCGCAAAAAGCGCTATACAAATAAACTTGAATTTAATTTAATTTAATTAAAACATATATCTCAATACTAAAACAACACTGATTTAGTGATTAATTTTGTAAAAATTTGACATTTCTTTCTAATGACCATAGTGTGTTGCTTTATTTTATATAGCCAGCAAAATCCTCATGAATATATCATGAATTTAATAAAGCTTAATCTAATGGATTCGATTCTATTAAAACTACTCTTGACATATTGCAGTCAGTGTCGTGTTGCTTTCATATATGAGGCTTAAAGAACAAAACCAATTAGCCAAAGAGACTTCATAACACTTGAAAGAGTTTTTCATTTAGTCATTGTTTCATACATGATCTCATTATATTACCACCTGCACCATAAAATCTCAAACGTGTCATGAACTGGAGCACGGCAAGAGCTCGGATCGAGAATTCACTCACGAAATGATGGAGAGTTACAGAGCGAAGGACAGCAGATGAATAAAACACGCGAGACAGAAATAAGAAAGAACACTGCAAAGATGGAGAGATTACAGAGATACAGACACCTGACGTGGCAGATTGTTTGGTGGAAGCATGTTATGTTTTTTTATTCTCCACCCTTTTAATTGAGAGCTGAATCTCTGAGTGCAGAAATCAATACGGCTAAATGGTGATGAAAGAGCACGAGTGTCAGTCATCAAAGCGTATCCACACCTGACCCATGCAGATCAAACCGCTTTATTGCCACAATATATAGGACAATTAAGTCGCTCCTACAAGCGTCTAATTTTCCGCAGCGTTACTTCGGCTCAGAATCGGTCCACAGCGCACAAAGCTATTACTCGGAGATTTCCACGGCCCTCGATTATGAGGAAAATCTCCATCCGCATTGTGTTGTTGAGAGTTTAAGAAGAAATACATGGCAGAGATCAAGGATTCGGGCTGATTTTCTAAGGCTTGTTTACATTGGATGAGCTGCTTTTCCTTGGACTCGCAGGAAAAGGTTCGGAAAAGCGTTATTAAGCTATAGGAGGATTGAGAGGGTCGGTAACCTCACCACACGCTCCTGCTTTATATTGAAAAGCTTGCTTTATTACATCTTCTTATTGTGAATGATTCAACAGCGCATGTTTTTCTCAAGTGAAGTCTTCACATTTTTTCATCCAGTGGTAATTTAATTGGTAACGTGGGTTGCTTCTCAAAAGACTTTCATTTCCAGCTGATGTCATCAACACTTCTAATTTTTCAGTCAATTTCTACCAATCGGTTCTCCATGGATAAAATGAAATTGTGCCTCACATTATTTGTTTTTTTAAATATTCCATTTCACTACTAGGAAATACATTGCATTGAGGATGTACCAGCCTCACTTTATTAGTTATTTATTGACATCTCTAAATGTTTATTTATGTCAGATTAATTCTCCATTGTTGAGTAATATTAAATATGTAAATATTTTTGGTTAATTTTGTTTTGTTTTTAATAAACATTCTTACAAGAAGTTACTGAAAAACATGATACTGACTAATACTGGATACTTAGGAGCCTTAATTTCAGATATGACTTTATTATTTATTTTTATGTAGATGTTTTATATATATATATATATATATATATATATATAACTTTATATTTAAAAATATATATATGGTGGAATGTGTATGCATGGCAACTAACTGAAATTGTATTTATATAAAAAATTGTTTTAATAGTTTTTTTTATTGTTGTTAATTTAGTTTTAGAAAATCTAGTTGTAGTAAGTTAGAAATAAAATGTTTTTTTGTGTGTGTGTGTGTGTGTACCATTTTATATGAAATGCACAAGTGTGTGTCTGTGTGTGTGTGTGTGTGTGTGTGTGTGTGTGTGTGAATCCTGACATCTCGTTCTGTGTTTGTAAAAAAAATCTTACTGCCCCCAAACTTTTGAAGTATTATTCATAAAATATAATTTCTGAACATTTCTAAATGTTACTTTGTCAAATCTCCATTAAAAGCTCCATTAACTTGCAGGTGCATCATCTCCCTTGGATTTTTGACTGTGCAGATTGTTCTATGTGTTAAAAGTAGGGATGCACCGATACCGATACTGGTATCGGTATCGGGCCCGATACCGAGCTCCTGTACTCGTACTCGTTAAAATGCCTGATACCAAACGCCGATACCACACAGCATGTGATAAGTGCCATATTCAGACAAAGAAACACCGACAACAGAACAACA
>NW_015542375.1:327216-330840 GCF_001515605.1 Sinocyclocheilus anshuiensis | reverse complement strand
AACTTTCTATGAATATGCTTGGATACAGCGCTCTGTGAACAACCAGCGTCTTTAGCAATGAACTTTTGTGGCTTACCCTCCTTGTGGAGGGTGTCAATGACTGTCTTCTGGACATCTGTCAAGTCAGCAGTCTTCCCCTTGATTGTGTAGCCTACTGACCCAGACTGAGAGACCATTTAAAGGCTCAGGAAACCTTTGCAGGTATTTTGAGGTAATTAGCTGATTAGGGTGTGACACCATGACTTTCCAACATTGAACTTTTTCACAATATTCAAATTTTCTGAGACACTGAATTTTGGATTTTCATTATCTGTAAGCCATAATCATCAAAATTTCAAGAAATAAAGGCTTGAAATATTTCACTCTATGTGTAATGAATCTATATAATATATGGGTTTCACTTTCTGAAATGAGTGACAAAAATATTGACCTTTTTCATGATATTCTAATTTTTTGAGATGTGCCTATACATACTCTTTTGGTTTCTGTACCCAATATTTTAAAAAGTTACAAATGCAATAAAAATATCGGTATCGGTACTCGGTATCGGCAAGTACCAAAAATAAAAGTATCGGTATCGGGCGAGTACTGGAAAAAGTGGTATCGGTGCATCCCTAGTTAAAAGCATATTGTTTTTAACATCACTCGTCTCGTTCCGTGTGTTTGTTGCAGGTTTAGGAAGCTGATGAATTATGGAGAGGCTGGTGTTTTACGTGCTGGTGTTCGGCGTGCTGGTGAAGGCTCAGCATTGCCCGGGTCGCTGCATCTGTCAGACCATCTCGCCCACGCTCACACTCCTCTGCGCCAAAACCGGCCTGCTGTTCGTGCCGCCCACCATCGACCGCAAGACCGTCGAGCTGCGTCTGACCGACAACTTCATAACGACCGTCCGCCGAAAAGACTTCGTCAACATGACGAGCCTGGTGCACCTCACTCTGTCCCGCAACACCATCAGCCAGATCGCGCCGCATGCTTTCCTCGGCCTGAAGTCTCTGAGAGCGCTGCACATGGACGGGAATCGACTGACGGTCATCAACAGCGACCAGCTGCAGGGTCTGATCAACCTCAGGCACCTGATCCTGGGCAATAATCAGGTTCACCACATCGAACTGTCCTCCTTCGACGAGTTCGTCTCCACCATCGAGGACCTGGATTTGTCCTACAACAACCTGAGGACGTTACCGTGGGAAGCCATCGCCAGGATGACCAACATCAACACCTTAACGCTGGACCACAATCTGATCGACCACATCGGCGCCGGGACCTTCACGCTCCTCACCAAGCTGGTGCGGCTGGACATGACGTCCAACCGTCTGCAGACGCTTCCACCGGACACGCTGTTCCAGCAGGCGCAGGTGCTGTCCGAGCCCAGAGCGTCCGGCTCGTCCCGGCTGACGGTCAGCTTCGGGGGAAACCCGCTGCACTGTAACTGCGAGCTGCTCTGGCTGCGGCGCCTGACGAGGGAGGACGACCTGGAGACCTGCGCTTCTCCTGAACTCCTGATGGACAGGTACTTCTGGTCCATTCAAGAGGAGGAGTTCATCTGCGAGCCGCCGCTCATCACCAAACACCAGGTCAGCAAACATGACTGCGTGAAAAAATCCTTAAAAATTCCAAGTTTCCATAAAAATATAAACTATCAAAGTTATATATTTTTTTTTTTTTACATTAAAATTACAATTAAAAATAATACAAATCAAAACATTTAATTAAAAAAGAGAGAGAGAATAATCAGGAATGTTTCTTGAGCAAGATTGTGTGAGTATATTAAAAGTAAGTATACTGTATTTATATACATTTTTAACATAAATTTAGTATCAAAACTGAAATACTATTAGTTTTTTTAGTAATTTGAATTAGTTTTATTTTGTATTTTTCATTTTAAATTTTACATTTAAGTTTTTTTATTTTATTTTATTTCAGTTAGCGTTTATTCTGTTTCAAGTAATGATTTTCTTTTAATGTCTAGTTTTATTTTAATCAACAAAATTAATCTTGGATAGAAAATAAGATATAGTAATATAATAATGTAATAATATTTGTAAATTTTACTGTTTTTACTGTATTTTTGATTAAATAAATGCAGCCTTGGTGAGCAGAAGAGATTTCTTTCAAAAGCAAATTATAGAAAAAAAATAATTATAGCTAGATAGATAGACTGACAGAGAACAATATGAAATTAAATACATTATAATTTTGTATTCTTGATAGAAATGTGAAGAAAGGTCTCTAATTATTTGATAATAAAAAAAAATGTATTATGATTTTTTAAGATTTTTTGAATATATATCATGTTATATTTTAGAATCAGGAAATTATATAGCTCACAAATATGTATCATTTAAAAAAATGAAAATCTTTCTGACCCCAGACTTTTTAACAGTAGTGCACATTGTTTTGTTTTGTTTTGTTTTTTTGTTTTTTTTTTGTTTCTTTGTATACTTAAATTATTAATTAATAAGTATTATTCATAAAATATAATTTCTGAACATTTCTAAATATTACTTTGTCACATTAACGCACCATTAACCTTCAGGTGCATCATCTCCCTTGGATTTTTTTACTATGCACATAACATATAACATTATGTGTTAAAAGCATATTGTTTTTAACATCACACTTCATGCAGGTATTTTATTTTATTTAGTTTTATTTTATTTAGTTTTGTTTTGTTTTATATTATTTTTATTTGGAATTGAATTGTTATTTCCATTGAACATTTGACCATGTAAATGTTTTTTTTTTTTTTTAAATAACAATATTTATTAACATTGTTTTTAACTTCTTCACACAGGTCACCAAACCCTACGTGATGGAGGGTCAGGGCGTGACTCTCAAGTGTAAGGCGATGGGCGACCCCGATCCTACCATTCACTGGCGCTTTCCCGATGGCAAACTGGTGCACAATAACTCGCGCACGATCCTGTACGACAACGGCACGCTGGACATCCTGATCACCACGCTGAAGGACAGCGGCGCCTTCAACTGCGTGGCCTCCAACGCTGCCGGCATCGCCACCGCAGCCGTGGAGGTCAACATGATCCCGCTGCCGCTCCTTGTCAACAACTCGGGTCACATGAGGGAGGCTGACCCGGGACTCTCTGACATCACCACCTCCACCAAATCTGGCAGCAACGACACCAAACTGCAGAACAAGAGGGTGCTGGTGGAAAACCTGACCGCAAACTCGGCCGTCATCCACTGGCCGTCCGAACGGCACATTCCCGGGATCAGAATGTACCAGATCCAGTACAACAGCACCGTCGACGACACCCTGGTGTACAGGTAAGAACTCTTCTTTTATGAGACATTAAGACAGACGTGACTAATGAAATGGACAGCTTCTCAGGTCCCCTGTTGTGTCTTTTAACGGAAGCACTTAACCTCGGCTCACTCCAGACGCTGTCTAATCTATCTCCTGTAACTCATCCTGGATTAAAAGCCACTCGTGAATCTCTGTTAACCAGCTTTCCAGGCGAAATTACATAAGGGCCTTTCGCACCGCTTTAGTTCCAGAACTAAATGTACAGTACTAAAGTACTGGGACGATTTTGCGCAAACTATTTCCCAGTACCATTTAAAGGGTTGCATTCGCACCGAGAGTGTGTACTAAGAAGTGACGTA
>NW_015542375.1:321106-326293 GCF_001515605.1 Sinocyclocheilus anshuiensis | reverse complement strand
TTATTATTATTTTAATATTTTATATTTATCTCCTTTATTCTAAAAAAAATAATATATATTATTTAATTATTTACAGTACATAATTTATTTACATTTCTATTTTATAATTACATAATTATAATTAAATTTAATTATTGTTATGTAATTTTTTTCTGTTTTTTTATTTTAAGTTAAAAAATATTGTTGACAGATGGAATAGAATTGAATCAGCCACAAAGCTCTTCAGTAGACTGAAAGGTGGCATACACACTAAAACTGGAGCAAATTCATATAATAACAGGTTGTTTAAAGATCAGCTGAATTATTGATAAGAACAAAGACCGAGCAGAGAAAGAAAGAAACGTCAGGATTAAAGGTCAGACGAAGTAAATGTTAAAAACCCAGATTACGTTGATACTGAACAGGTCAGTCCTATAGATAGATAGATAGATAGATAGACAGACAGACAGACAGACAGACAGATAGATAGATAGATAGATAGATAGATAGATAGAACGACAGAGTAGTAGAAAGACAGACAGACAGACAGAGAGAGAGAGAGAGACAGACAGACAGACAGATAGATAGATAGATAGATAGATAGATAGATAGATAGATAGATAGATAGATAGATAGATAGATAGATAGATAGATAGATAGATAGATAGATAGATAGATAGATAGATAGATAGATAGATAGATAGATAGATAGATAGATAGATAGATAGATAGATAGATAGATAGATAGATAGATAGATAGATAGATAGATAGATAGATAGATAGATAGATAGATAGATAGATAGATAGATAGATAGATAGATAGATAGATAGATAGATAGATAGATAGATAGATAGATAGATAGATAGATAGATAGATAGATAGATAGATAGATAGATAGATAGATAGATAGATAGATAGATAGATAGATAGATAGATAGATAGATAGATAGATAGATAGATAGATAGATAGATAGATAGATAGATAGATAGATAGATAGATAGATAGATAGATAGATAGATAGATAGATAGATAGATAGATAGATAGATAGATAGATAGATAGATAGATAGATAGATAGATAGATAGATAGATAGATAGATAGATAGATAGATAGATAGATAGATAGATAGATAGATAGATAGATAGATAGATAGATAGATAGATAGATAGATAGATAGATAGATAGATAGATAGATAGATAGATAGATAGATAGATAGATAGATAGATAGATAGATAGATAGATAGATAGATAGATAGATAGATAGATAGATAGATAGATAGATAGATAGATAGATAGATAGATAGATAGATAGATAGATAGATAGATAGATAGATAGATAGATAGATAGATAGATAGATAGATAGATAGATAGATAGATAGATAGATAGATAGATAGATAGATAGATAGATAGATAGATAGATAGATAGATAGATAGATAGATAGATAGATAGATAGATAGATAGATAGATAGATAGATAGATAGATAGATAGATAGATAGATAGATAGATAGATAGATAGATAGATAGATAGATAGATAGATAGATAGATAGATAGATAGATAGATAGATAGATAGATAGATAGATAGATAGATAGATAGATAGATAGATAGATAGATAGATAGATAGATAGATAGATAGATAGATAGATAGATAGATAGATAGATAGATAGATAGATAGATAGATAGATAGATAGATAGATAGATAGATAGATAGATAGATAGATAGATAGATAGATAGATAGATAGATAGATAGATAGATAGATAGATAGATAGATAGATAGATAGATAGATAGATAGATAGATAGATAGATAGATAGATAGATAGATAGATAGATAGATAGATAGATAGATAGATAGATAGATAGATAGATAGATAGATAGATAGATAGATAGATAGATAGATAGATAGATAGATAGATAGATAGATAGATAGATAGATAGATAGATAGATAGATAGATAGATAGATAGATAGATAGATAGATAGATAGATAGATAGATAGATAGATAGATAGATAGATAGATAGATAGATAGATAGATAGATAGATAGATAGATAGATAGATAGATAGATAGATAGATAGATAGATAGATAGATAGATAGATAGATAGATAGATAGATAGATAGATAGATAGATAGATAGATAGATAGATAGATAGATAGATAGATAGATAGATAGATAGATAGATAGATAGATAGATAGATAGATAGATAGATAGATAGATAGATAGATAGATAGATAGATAGATAGATAGATAGATAGATAGATAGATAGATAGATAGATAGATAGATAGATAGATAGATAGATAGATAGATAGATAGATAGATAGATAGATAGATAGATAGATAGATAGATAGATAGATAGATAGATAGATAGATAGATAGATAGATAGATAGATAGATAGATAGATAGATAGATAGATAGATAGATAGATAGATAGATAGATAGATAGATAGATAGATAGATAGATAGATAGATAGATAGATAGATAGATAGATAGATAGATAGATAGATAGATAGATAGATAGATAGATAGATAGATAGATAGATAGATAGATAGATAGATAGATAGATAGATAGATAGATAGATAGATAGATAGATAGATAGATAGATAGATAGATAGATAGATAGATAGATAGATAGATAGATAGATAGATAGATAGATAGATAGATAGATAGATAGATAGATAGATAGATAGATAGATAGATAGATAGATAGATAGATAGATAGATAGATAGATAGATAGATAGATAGATAGATAGATAGATAGATAGATAGATAGATAGATAGATAGATAGATAGATAGATAGATAGATAGATAGATAGATAGATAGATAGATAGATAGATAGATAGATAGATAGATAGATAGATAGATAGATAGATAGATAGATAGATAGATAGATAGATAGATAGATAGATAGATAGATAGATAGATAGATAGATAGATAGATAGATAGATAGATAGATAGATAGATAGATAGATAGATAGATAGATAGATAGATAGATAGATAGATAGATAGATAGATAGATAGATAGATAGATAGATAGATAGATAGATAGATAGATAGATAGATAGATAGATAGATAGATAGATAGATAGATAGATAGATAGATAGATAGATAGATAGATAGATAGATAGATAGATAGATAGATAGATAGATAGATAGATAGATAGATAGATAGATAGATAGATAGATAGATAGATAGATAGATAGATAGATAGATAGATAGATAGATAGATAGATAGATAGATAGATAGATAGATAGATAGATAGATAGATAGATAGATAGATAGATAGATAGATAGATAGATAGATAGATAGATAGATAGATAGATAGATAGATAGATAGATAGATAGATAGATAGATAGATAGATAGATAGATAGATAGATAGATAGATAGATAGATAGATAGATAGATAGATAGATAGATAGATAGATAGATAGATAGATAGATAGATAGATAGATAGATAGATAGATAGATAGATAGATAGATAGATAGATAGATAGATAGATAGATAGATAGATAGATAGATAGATAGATAGATAGATAGATAGATAGATAGATAGATAGATAGATAGATAGATAGATAGATAGATAGATAGATAGATAGATAGATAGATAGATAGATAGATAGATAGATAGATAGATAGATAGATAGATAGATAGATAGATAGATAGATAGATAGATAGATAGATAGATAGATAGATAGATAGATAGATAGATAGATAGATAGATAGATAGATAGATAGATAGATAGATAGATAGATAGATAGATAGATAGATAGATAGATAGATAGATAGATAGATAGATAGATAGATAGATAGATAGATAGATAGATAGATAGATAGATAGATAGATAGATAGATAGATAGATAGATAGATAGATAGATAGATAGATAGATAGATAGATAGATAGATAGATAGATAGATAGATAGATAGATAGATAGATAGATAGATAGATAGATAGATAGATAGATAGATAGATAGATAGATAGATAGATAGATAGATAGATAGATAGATAGATAGATAGATAGATAGATAGATAGATAGATAGATAGATAGATAGATAGATAGATAGATAGATAGATAGATAGATAGATAGATAGATAGATAGATAGATAGATAGATAGATAGATAGATAGATAGATAGATAGATAGATAGATAGATAGATAGATAGATAGATAGATAGATAGATAGATAGATAGATAGATAGATAGATAGATAGATAGATAGATAGATAGATAGATAGATAGATAGATAGATAGATAGATAGATAGATAGATAGATAGATAGATAGATAGATAGATAGATAGATAGATAGATAGATAGATAGATAGATAGATAGATAGATAGATAGATAGATAGATAGATAGATAGATAGATAGATAGATAGATAGATAGATAGATAGATAGATAGATAGATAGATAGATAGATAGATAGATAGATAGATAGATAGATAGATAGATAGATAGATAGATAGATAGATAGATAGATAGATAGATAGATAGATAGATAGATAGATAGATAGATAGATAGATAGATAGATAGATAGATAGATAGATAGATAGATAGATAGATAGATAGATAGATAGATAGATAGATAGATAGATAGATAGATAGATAGATAGATAGATAGATAGATAGATAGATAGATAGATAGATAGATAGATAGATAGATAGATAGATAGATAGATAGATAGATAGATAGATAGATAGATAGATAGATAGATAGATAGATAGATAGATAGATAGATAGATAGATAGATAGATAGATAGATAGATAGATAGATAGATAGATAGATAGATAGATAGATAGATAGATAGATAGATAGATAGATAGATAGATAGATAGATAGATAGATAGATAGATAGATAGATAGATAGATAGATAGATAGATAGATAGATAGATAGATAGATAGATAGATAGATAGATAGATAGATAGATAGATAGATAGATAGATAGATAGATAGATAGATAGATAGATAGATAGATAGATAGATAGATAGATAGATAGATAGATAGATAGATAGATAGATAGATAGATAGATAGATAGATAGACAGACAGACAGATAGATAGATAGATAGATATAGATAGATAGAGAGATAAAACGACAGAGTAGTAGAAAGACAGACAGACAGACAGATATACAGACAGACAGACAGACAGACAGACAGATATAC
>NW_015542375.1:319179-320782 GCF_001515605.1 Sinocyclocheilus anshuiensis | reverse complement strand
GACAGACAGAGATAGATAGATAGATAGATAGATAGATAGATAGATCATTTAATTTTTTTACATTTACACATCACAGAGCTTCAAATTAAAAGACCTTTCCCTCTTCAGTAATACTGAGGAAACACTGGAAATGTGAACGAGGCACAAACGAGCGACTGCTGATCACTGCTTTCAAGGACAAACACCCATTTTCACAAGAATCATGACATCGCCTCATCGAGTTTATTGCAAACACATTTAGCGTTTCGTGTCGAGGATGAAGTGCGTGATTCGACTACAGTTTTGAGAAATAAAGAGAAACATCAGACCACACTCGAATCACACATTTACATAATAACAGGTGCTTTAAAGATCAGCTGAATTATTGATAACCCCAAAGACTCTCAGAAAAGAGACAAATTTAATCCAACAATGGGAGGGAGATCTCGCCATGAGGTTTAAAGGTCAGACGCGTCTGTGTTAAAAGCCCAGATCGAGCTGGTACTGAACAGGTCAGTAAGTTAGCTCCTGAGGAAATCTCACAAAGAAATGTCCAGCTCTCATTTCATCTCCTGAATGAGAAACTGCATTTTGCAAAACAAAATTATATATATATATATATATAATTTAATATAAATTACTATTTTATTATTATATTACTACTTAAGTAATTGTATTTTTTTTTGTTTATTTGTTTTATTTATTTATATATTTATTTTTACAGATTTTTGCATTATAGTAAGGAAAAATTTGCTCAATGATCAGGAAAATTATGTCACAATGCAAAAGAAATATTATTTAATATTATTTACTATTTTATTATATTACTATTTTATATTGTTTTTTTTACACTACAGATATTTTGCATTCCAGAATTTAGAGGGTAAAATGTGCTTAATTAGCAGGAAAATTGTCACAATGCAAAAAATTTATATTATTCACTATTTTATTATTACTATTTAAATAATCTTTTCAAATTGCAGATTTTCTTGAATTGCAGTAATGAGATTTTAGGATATAAAATGTGCTTAATTATCAGGAAAACTGTGTTAATGCAAAAATGTAATATTTAATATGAAAATATTATATTTATTCAAAATATAATTTATATTGGTGAAATATGAGCCAGAGAAGTTCTTGACTATTTTAGTGAGATTCACAGTTAGATTTAAATGATGGAGCATTGTGAAGGCAGCACCCTGCGTCTCTACTTTAAAACATGTGCTAATTGAATCTCTAATTACTGGCGAGTGTCTGATGAGATCCAGGCCCGAGGACTGAAGTCATTTCATCAGCATCTGTGTCAGGAAGACATTGGGATAT
The DNA here is from genome assembly GCF_001515605.1 of Sinocyclocheilus anshuiensis. Taxonomy (NCBI): domain Eukaryota; kingdom Metazoa; phylum Chordata; class Actinopteri; order Cypriniformes; family Cyprinidae; genus Sinocyclocheilus; species Sinocyclocheilus anshuiensis. Next base: position 319,480 of record NW_015542375.1, on the reverse strand, counting down.
GGTCCAGATGCGGTGGAGCTGCTCCTCTCTGTGCAAACATGCTCCGACTTCAGTTCATTCTGATTCAGGAGAAGTTTCAGAGCAGGAAACACATGCAAGCAAACAGCGCAGTGAGTGGATATTTGAACTGAGAATTGATTTATCTCTTGAACTGCTTCAGACTGACTCTAAATGGCAGCACACTTACAGACAAAATCCAATTCCTCTGAAGATATCTTTATCTACACATTCTGGAGAGATCAAACTGCAAACTCATCATCCATTTTTATATATATATATATATATATATATATATATATAT
>NW_015542375.1:318842-319062 GCF_001515605.1 Sinocyclocheilus anshuiensis | reverse complement strand
CTCCCTTGGTGACGTTGCAAAGGGATCTCATTATAATATTACCGCCCCTTAGTCTGTAAGTTTCCACCCACAGTGCCATCATTTTGATTTCACAAGCGACAACGGTGTAGCAGCTCTAATGCTATGGCGAAAGTTTGAGTGAAACATGCTAACTGTTCTGTCGTTGGCTGCACAGACGAGCACAGAACACTATTTAGAGTCCCAGCCTCAGAGGAGACAA
>NW_015542375.1:318184-318720 GCF_001515605.1 Sinocyclocheilus anshuiensis | reverse complement strand
TTTCTGTCCGTGTGCTTCGGATGTGTGCACTCAGAAAACCGTATATCAGAAGTTTAAACTCATATGGTTTAAAACGCATGATTTCAGCGCGATAAACATGATAATCAGAACCATAACAGATGTTTTTAGCAGATACGAGCTGTAAAGGAAACAGCTCCTTTACAGCTCTTTTCTGGAAAAGGGGGCGGGGAGCAGCAGCTCATTTGCATTTAAAGAGACAGGCCCGAAAAACAGCTGTTTCTGCTTCCACTCAAAATAGGCATTTTCAAAATGATATAATAAATGATCTGTGGAGTATTTTGAGCTGAAACTTCACAGACACATTCTGGGGACACCAGAGAATTATATTACATATTGTAAAAAGGGGCATAATATGTCTCCTTTAAAACATAATGGTATTTTTAATACATGTATATAGTAGTTAAAAATAAATGTTTACATAATTGTCACAATGCTAATAACAATATTATAATGCTATTTAAATTATTATTTGTATTTTTTTCACATTACTTTTTGTTGCATTACAGTAATGAGAA
>NW_015542375.1:309157-318159 GCF_001515605.1 Sinocyclocheilus anshuiensis | reverse complement strand
GTAAATATACTTAATTATCAGGAAAATGATGTCACAATGTCATATTTAATGACATTTAATGATAAGTTTTGCAACTAATTAGACTGAGTAAAATGTACATGAGCTCTTGAGAATATATACCAATATGTATAATTTTACCTAACATACCTTTAAATGCATTGGTCTGCTGTCACTAGAGGATTATGGGAGCTGTAGTCCACAAGAACCATGATAAAAACCCCACTGTTATATGAAATATTTGCTTTCTTGAATATACGCCTGCTGTTTAATGGAGAAAGATGTTTTTGCAGCACATGTTTGGTTAGCATGGTTAGTTTGAGCGTTTAGCCGGAGTGGACATGTGAAGTAAATGTCAGCGGATGGAGGAGCTCATGTTTATCAGGAGAATCTCAGTATTAGCAGGGCGTCTCTCAGCGCAGGTGTGTTTACTGAGGCTCAGTGTAAGAGGACATGAAGTCTAGACGAGAGCAGCTTTAGCTAATATCAGCGCTGTGAAACGGGTCCCAGATAAGAGTTTCAATCAGCAGGAACAAAACAATCAATCCAACTCTACAGTATTATGACACAAATGTTAACATAGATGGATTTTGAATAATAATAATAATTCAATCAATTAATTCATATGAATATTTATGTTAGCATATTCTATATAATATACATAAATGTCAAACAATAAACTATTTTAGTACTGTGTTCCTGAAGCAAAATTTTTTTAATTCAATCATTTAAAAATAGCAATACTGTATATGAGTGCTATTTAACTATTATTTATCCAAATGTCAATGTTAAAAATATACATATATTATTATAAATTCATATATTCATATGAATTAATAGAAATATTAATATAATGTTTTATATTTTATTTATATTTCTGTTTTTTTTTTTTTTTCTAGTTTTATTAGTTGTATTTATGTGTTCAAGTCACCAGTGTTGTGATATATAAGTTTTTGTTTAATAATAATAATACTAATTCATATACATTGTATTATTCATATAAATTCATATAAATATTAATATTGACATTGATGTAATATTTGAGTTAAATTAGGTCTAAGTACTAAAATTACTAACTGAAATATAACTCTTCATAAAACTACAGTACTATTATCAAACTACTCATTACAAAATAACTAAAAATGAAACAAATTTAAATGAAAACTGAAAATATAAAAATAAAAGCTTGAACACATAAAATACAACCAATAAAACTAGAAAAATCCTTCAAACTTAGTCTAAAACATTGATAAAATTCATCATTTGACTCAACTGTTTATTCTTAAAATTACAAACTGTATTTCTTTGTACAGTTTTAAAATGCTGCACAGTGATTTCAATGAATCACTGAATCATTGTTTTGAATCTGTTCATTTAAATAAACCACCCAAATGATCTGATTCACTAAAATGAACCAGACTTCCTAATGTTTTGAGAGAGACAGAGAGAGGGGGCGCTACTGCAAAATTATGCATGAGCAGAATGAATTTCTGTGGGAATCCTTCACAATGCCATTATTTTGTACATTGTTGCATTCTTTTCACTGTAATGATTTGCACAAGAAAGGATTTCTCAATGATTTCCACAGAAACGTGCTCATGAATGACACCCGATTTCACAAAAACAGCAATGTTGTGTTTTGCTAATTGCTGGAATGAGTATCCACTGAAAACAGTATTGCTATGAACGAGCTGGAATCCTGTCAAACACAGTTAGTTACAAGCGCCTGAACTCAATCAGACGTGTTTATGCACGCTTTTACATTTCCAAATGTTTTCCAGAGCAATGTTTAAAGTGTCACTTTTGATTGTGAAAATGAAGCGGCGCACATTAGCCAGCGTTATGACCTCCATCGGTTCTGCGCTTCCACCTCTGGGATCCGTGTGCCATTATTTTCTCGGCTCCTCGGTTTGGGATCAGAGCGGGGCCGAGACTTAAACAACAGGCTCTAAATGAAATGTCTTGTTGGATTTACACCTCTCTTCACCTCGGATCCCGGCGCGACCCTGCAAGCCGCGTTCTGATTGGCCGCTCTGAAACGGGGTGTGATGATGCGTGAGACTGTCTCAGGGGTCAGAGGTCAGCGTGACAAACGCTCTGTCATTGCTAGCGGTCAGTCACAGGTCAGAGGATGTACGGACAGGCACTGATAGAGACCTCACAGAGCGGGAAGCACAGGAGAATTATGGGCATGAGAAGAGAACGCTGCCTCTTGATAACATTCAACTAAATCACCTTTATATTCCTGTTTAGAAGGTTTTATGGATGCTGGTATGAATTTAATAACTATTAATTTAGCATTTAGCTCAACTGGTTTTGCTTCAGTTGCTACAACTCGTGTTTGAACGGTTTTCTTAGTGCCAATAATTCTGTATAATAATGTATTTAATATCTGGGTTGTATTTTACTTTTTCATTATACGGTGAAATTCTGATGAATTTACATGAAAACACTGTTATTATTAGAGCTTTTATTAATGTTTTGAATTAGATTTTTAATTTTAGCTTCATTTTTAGTAATTGTTTTATTTTTATTTTGTCTTTTTATTAGTTTTTTTTTATTAGTATTATTATTGAAAGTATTTCTGAATAGTTTGTTTTATTCCTGTATTTCAACCTGTTTCAGGCAACATTTCAAAACGTTTGTTTAGTTTAAGTTTTTCACGTAATATTTATATTTTATTTTATTTTAGAAACATAAATAAATATCAACATGAATGTAATGATTACATTCACATTAATATATTAATTCTGATGAATTTACATCAAAACACGTTGTTGTTGTTGCTGTTGTTGTTATTAGAGTTTTATTAATGTTTGGAATTAGCTTTACATTTTATATTCTCAGTTTTAATTTTAATTGTAGCTTAATTTTTATTAATTGTTTTATTTTTAATTTGTAATTTTTTTATGAATAAAACTAGAAATCACTCAAACTGAGTCAGAAACATAAATAAATATTAACATGAATGTAATGATTACATTCACGTTAAGATATTAATTCTTATGAATTTAAATCAAAACACTGTTGTTGTTGTTGTTGTTGTTATTAGAGTTTTATTAATATTTTGAATTAGCTTTTAATTTTACATTCTCAATTTTAATTAGTAATTGTTTTATTTTTAATTAGTCATTTAGATCTTTGTTAAAGTTAATAAGACTAGAAAACACTAAAACGGAGTCAGAAACATAAATAAACGAATAAATATTAACATGAATGTAATGATTTATTACGTCAATGTAAAATGTATTGTTTAAAATCAAACAGTGACGTTTATTACGTGACTCAAAATTGCTCTTTTCTGAATTGTCTTCCCGTCTCTCTAGGATGATTCCGTCGGCCAGTAAGACGTTCAGGATCAACGATCTGGCGGCGGGCCGCGAGTACGAGCTGTGTGTGTTGGCGGTGTATGACGATGGCATCACGTCTCTGACGGCCACACGCGTGGTGGGCTGCGTTCAGTTCCACACGGGCGCCGAGGCGGGTCAGTGCCGCTTCATCCCCAGCCAGTTTCTGGGTGGCACCATGATCATCATCATCGGCGGCATCATCGTGGCCTCCGTCCTCGTCTTCATCATCATCCTCATGATCCGCTACAAGGCTTACGGCGGGGCCGATGCGGCCAAAGCCAAAGCGCAAGGAGATGCCGGCGTAAACGTGCACTCGCAGACCAACGGGAGTCGCCCGGGACACTCCGGCTCGAAGCAGGAGGAGCGACCCGAGTCGCCCGGCGGGAAAGACTGCAAGGCGCTGGTGCTGCTGAAGATGGAGGAAATGCAGGAGGAGCTCAAAGTCGAGCTTCCGTCTGAGAAAGCGCCGCCGTTGTCGTCTCGGAGAGCCAGTTTTGGCGACGAAACGCAGACAGACAGCAGCCTGACGGGCTCCACCATGTCCCTCTGTCTGATCGGCCCCGGGGCCAACCCGGCCGAGCCCCCTCGGAAGGGGCCGCTGGCCAACATGGGGCTCCTGCCCAGCGAACTGGCCCGGACTCGGCATCGCTTCTCCTTCGACGGAGACTATGCTCTATTCCAGAGCCACAGTTACCCGCGACGGGCTCGAACCCGCCTGCACAAATCCACCACCCAGCTCAACACAGACATGTCGCCGCCCTGCAGCCGGAGGGTGACGTTCAGCAGCACAGAGTGGATGTTGGAGAGCACAGTGTGACGGACTGAAGCACACACACACACGGACTGTCTACATATTGACGTTGTTGCAGTAACACACACTCCGTTGATTCCTGTGTCTGGTTTAACACGTATCAAACATGACACAGCAAACCTAGTGAGCTGCCTGCTTCGACGGTGTCTAAAGATGCATTAAATTGATCAAAAGTGACAGTATAGACATTTATAATAAATAAATAAAATGCTGTTCTTTTGAACTTTCTTTTAATATTATAAAAGTTCAATAAACAGATTAAGCAAAAAAAAAAGAATCCTCAAAAATAAAATGTATAAACTGTGTTCAACATTGCTAATAATCAGAAATGTTTCTTGAGCAGCAAATCAGCATATTAGAATGATTTCTGAAGATCATGTGACACTGAAGACTGGAGTAAAATTCAGCTTTGATCACAGGAATAAATTACATTTTACAATATATTCACATAGAAAACGGCTATTTTAAATTGCAATAATATTTCACAATTGTTACTGTATTTTTGATCGGATTAATGCAGACTTGCTGAGCAGAAGAGACTTCATTCAGAGACTTCGACCCCAAATGTTTGAACACTAGCGTATATTTTTTGTTCCAGTGGTTTTACATTAGATTTTACATTAAAAGTACAGACTCAAGATTTATTTTTATGTTCATGCACCAACATTTTTAATCATACAAAATTTATTCCAAATTTAGAGTTCAGATGAATTTACAAAAAATACTCATTTTTAGTATTTTTAGTCTTTTTTTTTTTTTAAGTATTTATGAATAGTTTATTTTTATTCTAGGTAGTAGTTTTTGTACTTCAACTTATTTCAGGCAACATTTCAAAACTTTTAAGTTTTTCACCTAATATTTGTGTTTTATTTTATTTCAGCTAACACAAATGTTTTGGAATTTTTAGGTTAGTTTTAGTTTTACATAATTATATTATGCAATTTTAATTTTTAATTTAATTTAGTTTTAAGTTAGCAATTTTAATATTTCAATTTATTTCAGGCAACAACAAAAAAACATTTTTAGTTTAAATTTTTCACCACCTAATATTTATATTTTATTTTATTTCAGCTCCATTTCAATTAACAAAAATGTTTTTATTTTTAGTATATATTGTATATAGCAAATTATTATTGTGAAATTACATCAAAATCAGATTAATGTTCATCCGTATCTTGAATGGCCATACTGGGGACCTTTGACATCAAAGTGTTTTCTCCTCCCTTCTGTACTTTCACAATCGATTGATTTCACTATCCTAACTATTTACGATTAGCTGCATTTTATTATTCACTTTAATAATAGTGTTGCTCTCTGTGAGCCATCAGAACAGACCTGAGACCTTATTCAGGTCACCATTTAAGAACCTGCAACATGCTAACATCCAATCAGTGTCATATGTGGAGTTCAGAGTGTTTCAAATCAATCATGGTTCAGATGCTGCATTAGAAGGCGGCTCCCTATGTAGGCGGCTCACTAGGGTTTGAAACAGAGCTCATGTCGTGTCGTATTTGAGAGCACAGTCTGACCCGTCTTGCCTCCTCCTGCGGTCCTAAAGAGAGTCCGTAACGCAGCGGTGCCTTATCTAACGACCAACCCACGGAGGATGCTGCTATCTGAGGTCACAAACACACCCGTCCCGTCTGCACAGGTCTCTTTCGTTAGTCTTTCTGTTTACTATGTGATGCCAAGGGTGCAGAAGCAGGAGGAAGTGACTGTGTTTGTTTCGTGAGCGCTGCGTGTGAATGTGTATATGTCCAATACTTTTCAAAGACTTTTGCACAGAAGACACGAGATATATACGGATACGTATCGCACCAGTCTATACAACAATAAAAAACTATTACGAAATAGATACTTTTTCAGGAAGAACGGACAAGGTTTTCTACAATACAATGAGGATTCGCAGCTGGATGGACTTCTTTCTGAAGCGGTATTGTGCTGATGTGACTGTATCCAAAAATCGGTTTTGTATCTGGCTGGTCTAGATAAAAAAAAATGATTAAAAAAAAATCTAAAGAAATAAGACCAATATCGACAGCAACGACAAATACATATATAAGTATATTAAAATCTCTCTGTGTATGTGTTCTGAATATGTAAGTCATCGGTGACATGACTTTTTACGAAACATTTTGGAGTGCTGGCGTACGGTTTTTACATTAAAAACCACTGTCATCACCGATCCCCACGTTTAGCGTAATAAAGTCTGGACCATTTATGCCTCACGAAAAGGGGATTAAATTTTTTTGTGTGGGTTGACTGTATGAGGTGTTTTTGTCTTTTCTTCTTGCACACTTTTCTCTCGCATGCTGAATGTGTCCGTAATTATGGGATCTTTACCAATCAACCAAAAATACCACGTCTAATTATGGTTTTGTGATGATTTCGGATGTTTTTTGGGGGTTTTATACAAACACGATAAAAAATGCTCAGATACAGTGTGCAAAGGCTCTGCAGTGATCAGAATGCATTAATATAATTTTATGAAATACTAGTTGCTACTTACCTGCAACTAATGTTCTGCTTACTTCTTCTGTTAACCAAACCAGCCCTGATTTTATATTATTATTATTATTATTATTACAGTTTTATTTATTACAATTTATATTATTATCATTAATATTATTATTTAGACATTTTGTATTATAATTTTTATTAATTTTAAATCCGCTGTTATTTTTAAATTTTCAGTTTTAATTTCAATTTAAGTTTTAGAAATTTAGTCTTTTTTTTTTGTATTCTGAATAGCTTTATTTTTATTTTGGTTTTAGTTTTTAATTTCTGTTTGTTTAACATAATCTTATTTATATATATGTATTTTTTTACTACTATAAATGCAAAAATTACTAAAAGTTATATTTATATATGTCATTTTAATTCCAGTTAATTTAACCTAAACTTATTTATTTCAGTTAGTTACCAAGGCATGATATTTATATTTTATATTATTTCAGCTTTATGTCATATACCGAATTTTGTAATAGTTTTAGTTAACAGTAACAACACTGATTTCAACAGCTTTTTAGTTCCTAATTATCTTTATTTCTGCACATATAAATGTTCTGTTATTTACATTTAAAGCCTGTAGAGACACTCTTATCAAGAGCCACTTATAAAAAGTGCTTTAGCTTCACAAATGAGACCATTATGATCAACAGATGGCAAACGTGACATTTAGATCATTACCTGCTAGGAAAAGAAGTGCTGATTACAAAGAAAAGTACTAAACTATTAAAGTTAAACAGAACAAGCGTGCAAATAAACAAGCTAGCACAAACATCATTTTTTTATTATTTTTTTTATTTGAGTGCCGTTCCACTGAATGGGTGTCATTTATCTTCCCATGACGTTATATATAAATATACATTAAAATTAACTTTACATTTTTTTTTTATTAAGCAAAGTGCCCTGCACATTAATCTAACTGCAAATATAACATAATTTAAAACATTAATAAAAACGACCTAAAACACTTTATAAAAGTACACCTTGCTTGCATGCATATATAGTGATTTGTTTTTGTTTTGTTTTTTGTGATCATTAATTTGAACATGCAACAAACCATTTTGTTTATAGGCATTTTTCTGAGGGGAAAACAAAAGAATTGACATGTTTTTAAACAAGTTTTTTTTTTAAAGACGTGAGTTTTGGCAACTAGACTAAAAATGTGTATCCATCTTTCAGTTAGAAACCTTGTAAAAACTAAGTAAGGTTACTTGAGATGGTCCAATACAAATTTTGAATAGTTAAAAATGTGTATTATTAAAAATATAAAAATGTTTTTCCCTTTATTTGTTTGTTTGTTTGTTTATATTTCTAATTTATTTTAATTTTTTATTTGCTTTTATATTTTATTTTTTAAAGAGTTACAAGCAAATGCACGCCATTTGGTGGAATGGACCTTACATTTTTATGTTATTTATATTTTATCTCACATTTATTTTCACTTTATCCCAACTTTCATGTTCTGAGAATTCCTGAAGCATCATGGAATCTTCTGAATCAAGGTTAGAATGTTAAGAAAGCATCATTTGTTACATTGTTTTATTTTTCCCTTTGTGTGTCCAGATCTTATCTAAGATGTTTTCTAGGAATCCAGATGCTAATTGTAGTTCCCCTTCAGGAACTCCAGCTGCGTCGAGATCGCTTTGGGAACGCCCTTGCGTGACCACGTTCTGAAGCACGTGTATTTATGCGCAATTATGATCAATTATGAATAATGCAATAGGATTGCCACTATTTCTAGCAGAGGAGACAAAAATATGAAAGCGACTATTTGCATTAAGTATAAAAAAATGTACATGCTATAAGTGTAAATAGACACAAATAGCAGCTCATTTACACTAAGTGCAAACAGCGATAGATGCTATTCATACAGCGGTAATAGAAGCATTATTCTCTTTTATAGTTACCCAACTATGAAAACTAGAAATAGTTACCCAAAAATGAAAATTTGCAGAAAATGTACTCCAATCCAAATAATCCACACCACTCCAGTCCATCAGTTAACATCTGGAGAAGACTCATAAAACTCCATGTTTGTAAGAAATAAATCCTTCATTAAAATATTTTTAACTTCAAACTGTTGCTTCTGGCTAAAATATGAGTCCATAATCCATAATAATGCTTCTTCCAGTGAAAAGGAGAGAAATAGATCAAGCACCATTTACAAGCAAAAATAGTCTACACCACTGATCTATCGTATTTTGTATTTTGGCCAGAAGCAACGGTTTGAAGTAAAAACATCTTAATGATGGATTTGTTTCTCACAAACACGCATCTTTTCACTTCACAAGATGTTAATTGATGGACTGGAATCATGTGGATTATTGTGATGATCA
>NW_015542375.1:307666-309135 GCF_001515605.1 Sinocyclocheilus anshuiensis | reverse complement strand
CCCCATTCACTGCAGAGCATCCATTGCTGAGACAGTGATGCAATGCTACATTTCTCCAAATCTGTTCCCATGAAAAGTAAACAGTCAGTTTTGATTAATGTCTATTTCTATGTGTGGGAATGTGTTGTTGTGTATTTTTATGAGTGTATGTGTGAATGCGCTCTATAAATACATCATTCTTTGGGTTTGAGATGAGCTGAAGGGTGTGTTAAATCTGTTGTCCGGCGGCGTTCCTGACACTTTGTGCCTCACAGCATTAAAGGTCAAGTGGGAGACGTGTTTTAACATATTTCATTTTTAGTTCATTTCCCCTCAGACAGAGATGCGTCTCTTGCAGATCAGTGAGCAGGGCCGTTTCTAGGCATAGGCGAGCGGTACAGTAAATAAAGTGCACAAAATCAGTATTTTGTTTAGGCAGTATTTGTGGCACTTTTGTCCAAATATTTGTGGCAGATTTGTCCAAAAGGTGTGCGTTTTTTGCGCCAATGCATTGTTAAAGGATCGGCGTGTCATGTAATATTCCCATATAAACTTTAACATCCAATTAAAAAATATTTGTATAGTAAAATTCGTTAATTCACGAGATCAATACATCCTTTATTAGACCGCTTTGTCGAGTTAAATGCATCCTTGCGGCGGTGTCGAAATGCTGAATCAATTCATTCACTTTGACAACCAATTTGAATGTGACAAGCAACTGGTGTCTGAAAAGAATTATATATATATAGATTTTGCCTAGGGCGTCAAATTGGCTAGAAACGGCCCTGTCAGTGAGCATTCAGTATTCAGTGAGCATAAATCCTACTGTATTATATTTTAAATACGCTGCTGTTAAACCTGTTTCACACACAATCTCCTCATGCCTCCTGTCGTCTGATTGATAGTTTAGAGTGTTTTATCCAGTAAAAGCTCTTTTAGTGTAATTGTACTTCAGCTGCTGCTTCTCGTGTCTTTCTTCTGTCAAATCTTGGCTGATTTTTCTCAAGTAAACGTCAGAATAACTGCAGTCATATCTCCAGATGAACACTTTCTGGACTGAAGCAGCTCAGCTTTAGTAAGTATCTGCTGTACTGTTATAAAGATCTCATTGATTTACATTACAAGCAGCAGAATTTCATCATTTTTGTCCATATAAATTTCAGCATCTGCAGCAAATTGCATATTTTTGCTCAGTTTGAGTCTGAATAAAATTGAGCTGTTTTTCCTTGATATTCTCACGTATAGCACTATATGAGCTATAAAAGCCTATCAAATATGATACGAAAAAACACAAATGCAAACGTTTTATTTTATTTTATTTTTTTAAATATTTTGTCTAAAAGGTCCAATAAACTGTTCCATTTCAAAAAATTTGATTTTTCTGAGTAAGAAGGAAAAGTTGTGGTCATCATGAGTGTGAGTGTGCGTGTGCGTGTGAGTGTGTGTGAGTGTGAGTGTGTGTGTGTGTGTGAGTGTGTACCTGAACGCTC
>NW_015542375.1:305476-307547 GCF_001515605.1 Sinocyclocheilus anshuiensis | reverse complement strand
CCCTACATGCTTGTAGCTCTTTCTTTTCAAGTCTTCATAATTGTTGTTTTAACGTTTGTCTTTTGACAGCATAATCTGACAGCGCAGCGTCAACAGACGCTCGTTTATTCCTCACAAACCACTAACTACTTACTCATTTCAGATGGGAGATTGTTGCCGTTCTGTTTGCTAAACTCACATTTACCAGTGGAGTTGTTGAACAAAAGCTCTCTCTGTGTTTGTGTTTGTGTTGAAGCGATGCTGCTGGATCCGACGTTACACACTAGTACAACAGTCCTGTTGATTATTCGTTTTCATTAAGTAAACATCTGCATACTTGGTTGACTGTAGCTATGGTTTCATCCACATATTTATATGCAAATTTTGGGATATTGCATAAAAAACCCTGGACTACAATGCACATTTAAAAATGTGCATAAATAACGTATACGTTCAACTCAGAAAGATTATTTTTAATCTGACAAGAAGACATGCACATAAATTACGATGGAAAACACATTCACAGAATAAATTCATCAGTGCCTACATTTCTTTTTAATTTGCATCAAAGGATTGTGTGTATTTATTTATATTTATATAATTTTTATTTATATTAGAACTCATGAATATTCTTTATTTATTTTAGATGTATTTGTTTTATTATACATATATTATTTAAAATATATACATGTAAATAATTTTTTTATTTATAGTGTATATTATATAAATAAATTATAAATATTTAAAAAATATAATATGATAATATAAAATATATATAGAATTATATAAATATATTATTAAAATGTGTATTATAAAATATACATTATATATATATACTGTATACATACTGTACATATAGGTACATATATATATAATAAAAATATATAAAGAATTAATATATACACAATTAAATTTCTATTCGAATATATGTATATTTAAAGATCAAATTTATAGTTAATTAAAATATATGAAAAATGTATATATATGTTTATTTTTATTTTGGATTTCTATTAATTTTATATATGTTTTCTGAATAAATTCCTTGATGGGGAAAAAAGATCATGTGATTGATTTGATAGGATGAAAATGGTGCTTGATTCGCAAATGTATTATATGATTTTCCCATTTTCTGCATAAGTTAAATATGCAAATTTTGATGGAATTAACATACAGTAGCTGCTGTCATTCTTTAGATGGTGAATCTTGTATGTAAATGAGTGTGGGCGGTTGTATGTTAATGAGCTCAAGGTTATCATGATTTCTTTTGCGCTTTAGTTTTAGTAAATGTTCTGTGCGACCTACGGATTCTCACGTCCAACCGTCTTACTTCAGAAAAGCATCAAACATCCTATTTTCTCTTCATATGAGCCTTTAAACTGAACCTCCACATCCTGCTGTTTTCTTTCAGACTCGTTAGTTGACAAGTTGTTCTAAACCTGTTAATTTCCTGTAATCAGCAGTGACCTCCTGGCGTCATCACCCACGGCACAGACCGCTCCCTTACCCAGCATGCACTGCTCTCGAACCCTCATTATGGCAGGATAACGATTTCTTCTGCATTCCATCCTGTGGGGCAGGCAGCCAATCAGCTTGAGAATAAACGCCCACATGACACACAGGAAGAGTGTCAGCCGCCCTGGGCTACTTCCTGCTTTATTTCATCTCAGCATCCTGCTATAGTCATGATGATCAGGTGAGTCTGAGTCAGTCTGACTCTGAACACGGAGAGGGCAAGAGGTTTCACAAAAATAACCAGCTTTCATTTGATCAACATTTTTCCTCAACGTCTAGATGGCTTTTAGTGAAGAACTGTCTGTTTTTGTCAGGTTAGTGGCATTAAATCTTTAAAGCACATAGTAAGTATATCTACCACTATTAATATTTATAAAATTAATATTACTTTTGGACATATAGAAATTCCCGCATTCATATTTCTTTGGTGTTTTCTGTACAGGCCATTGCGGACAGACACATAATGAACTAAACGAGTTTACGAGTATATTCTTTATTTATTTGATGCTTATTTAATTTTACACACACACACACACACACACACACATATATATATATATATATATATATATATATATAT
>NW_015542375.1:303203-305429 GCF_001515605.1 Sinocyclocheilus anshuiensis | reverse complement strand
TAATATTAATAATGTAAAATTCATCATTATATCCATGCATATTGAATTTGTGCATACTATTGTATGTCTGTCAATGGAGAAAGAAACTAACCAGCCGAACCTTAACCCCCTTCAGTCACACAGAGAAATGAAATGAGCTGTGGTTGGTCGATTTATGTGTCAATCAGATGGTTTCTTCCTGTCATGTGGGCGGTCCTTGGTCAGAATGTGCTGCAGAGTCCTGATGTTGGCACATGCAGGTGTGAATATAAATGCAGCTTGATGCAGTAATGAAGGGTTTGTTTGGTGACCTCGGCTCACACAGAAGGTCAAAGTGAGATGCTGATTTTCTCTCTTAATCATTTTACTCTCAGCTAAACACACACAGAGAAATGAAATGAGCTGTGGTTGGTCGATTTATGTGTCAATCAGATGGTTTCTTCCTGTCATGTGGGCGGTCCTTGGTCAGAATGTGCTGCAGAGTCCTGATGTTGGCACATGCAGGTGTGAATATAAATGCAGCTTGATGCAGTAATGAAGGGTTTGTTTGGTGACCTCGGCTCACACAGAAGGTCAAAGTGAGATGCTGATTTTCTCTCTTAATCATTTTACTCTTAGCTAAACACATTTACATTATAACCTCTTGTTTTTGGCAATTTTACCCAGGGCTTTAAAAGCAAAGCTAACCTTCACATCGGTTCTTCAGAGTGAGTAAAATGACTCAATTAGGTGCTTTCTGAGCTACTTTGCATAAATCAGAACCAGCTAGTAATTTTAATGAACGTTTATTGTTGATATAAAGTTTAGTGCTGTCAGGTGGCATATCTGTTTATTACTGCGTTTGTGATTTCATTTCACCTTGAGAACAAGAAGCCGCTCATTAATGCAAACTCACAGGAGTGCGAACGCATTAACATCTTTAGCAATCCACACATAAACATCTCAATAACCTTCATCTCCTCTCTAGACGTTACCCAGCATGCATTGCTCTTAATCAGTTTCATCATTATGGTGATAACTTTGTCTCCATTTCACAACAGGGATATGGTTATTGCTTGTGTGTCATTTAGCAAACATGGGTTTTTATCCATTATGACGGGACACGCCACAGGGTTCAGAGTCGAGCTCAAGGGCAAATCGTCAAAAATAAGACCGAATATCTGAGAAATGATGAAACGAATGGACAAAACTGCATGTTTTTAAAACGGACTAGTTGGAGGTTTGTTTGAAAGTCAAAACAACAAACTTGTGTATAAAAGTGTTTGATTTTACTTATGAACACATACAGTGTGTTTTTTGTTTTCATGAAAAAATCTAATTATGACTTTTAAGTGCAATAAACTTAAAAGACGAGAAAGTTTGGAATAATTGAGATTAAAAAAAAAAAAATGTTTTGAAAGAAGTCTCTTCTGCTCACCAAGGCTGCATTTATTTGATTAAAAATACAGTAAAAACAGTTAAATTGTGAAATATTTTTACAATTTAAAATCACTGTTGTTTATGTGAATATCTGTTCAAATGTAATTTATTGCTTTGATTTAAGTTGAATTTTCAGCATCATTACTCCAGTCTTCAGTGTCACATGATCTTCAGAAATCATTCTAATATGCTGATTTGCTGCTCGAGAAACATTTCTGATTATTAGCAATGTTGAAAACAGTTGTGCTGCCCAATATTTTTGTGGAAACCATCATACAAAAGGTGGGAAAAAAAAAGAAATGAACACTTTTATTCACCAAGCAGACATTAAATTGATCAAAAGTGACAGTAAAGACATTGATATAATGTTACAAGAAATTTGTATTTCAAAGAAATTTTGAACTTTCTATTCATCTATGAATCCTGAAAAATAAAATGCATCACAGTTTCCACAAAATATTGGGCAGCACAACTGTTTTCAACATTGATAATAATCAGAAATGTTTCTTGAGCAGCAAATCAGCATATTAGAATGATTTCTGAAGATCATGTGACACTGAAGACTGGAGTAATGATGCTGAAAATACAGCTGCGCATCACAGAAATACATTACAGTTTAACAGATATTAAAATTTTGACCATTAGTGTATATCCTTTAATATTTTTCAGCTATTTAAATGATTTAAAATATAAGTCACATGTACTTCGCTAATTGTCATTCTAAACCAGTACTTGTGATCTAACTAGTGATCTGACTGCTAAACGTGTGAAAGTTAATCCAGTATTTAAGAACTGAAGGGCAAACAGTGCTAGTTAAGAGTCTTGAGA
>NW_015542375.1:285777-302913 GCF_001515605.1 Sinocyclocheilus anshuiensis | reverse complement strand
TAGAATGATTTCTGAAAATCATGTGACACTGAAGACTGGAGTAATGATGCTGAAAATTCAGCTGCGCATCACAGAAATAAATTACAGTTTAACATATATTCACATAAACAACAGTGATTTTAAATTGTAAAGAATATTTCACAGTATTATGCTTTTGACTGTATTTTTGATCAAATAAATGGAGCCTCTGTGAGCATAAAACTGCTATTTTAAAAACATTTAAAAAAATGAATTACTCCAAACGTTTGAGCGCTAGTATAAATGCTGTAGATTACGAGGAAAGTGATGCACTTTGCAAAGTTTCTCTAACTTGTGTCTAGCGTTTAGAGAAACTTGTGATCTGAAAGACTCCTAATAGACTCAGATGTGAACACAAACTCCGTGCACAGGAATGCTTTCTGAAGATGAACCCGGAGGCGTGTCTATAACACGGACCCTCATATTTGATTCTGTACAGACAGAGAGAGAACAATCGGAATCCTAAAACACAGCCTGTAAACTTTGTAAGCTGCTGTTTTATGTTGTTTATGTGAACATTTTTACACTTACTCTCATTTTAGCCAGTATTTAATGTATCCCAGAATCTATTTCAACAAGCTCCGAGAAGAAAAAAACACTGAAAATGGAGAAAACAAGAAATGTTGAATATTATTTTGTGAAAAACTCTGTTGAAATCAACTGAGACGAGTTGCATGTGCACTTAATATTAATATTTAATTAATATATATACAATATTAAATTTCAGGGGCACATCCAGAACTAGTTCAAGTTTCTCTCTTGTGTGAAATACGATTGAATTTGCACGAGCGTGTGGATTGGATTTCTTGCACATAACAGCGTGACCCTGACGCTCTCCAAGGCTTTGTTCACACTGCTTGGAAATCTGATTTGTTTTTTAAATCCGATCTTTAGGATTTACTGTCAGTTTTCTTCTGCAGCTACTCTGAATAGCTGTCACCTTGGAAAGAAAGCGTGGAAAATTGAACATTTTTTAAAGCTAAAGCGGTCAGGCTTGGAGACCAATTAGACCAGCTTAGGCTGGTTTAAGCTGATTTTTCAGCAGCATTGTGCATCTCGCATCAGGAGACAACACAAGCATCACTGGCATAAGCATACTGTATTTTACAAATTCATACATTACCTGAAACTGCAAATATTCACTCTCTTAACAGTATGTATAGTTTGGATTGGGTTAAAAAACAAACACACAACATTTGGCTTTTTGGACCAGGATTGTAAAGGTATACGTCTACATTTATTTTATTTATTAAAAAATATATGTTTCCTTCTTATTTTTCATAGATGATTCACCAGTAACTTTTTTTTTTTTTTAATTAATAACAAAAAAAGTAAACAATTGTTCATTTATTTATTCATGTACTTTTTTTATTAATATGTTCTAATTACATTTTCCTTTGTAAGCAACATACAGTATAAACATTCATACGTATATCTATATTTATTTTATTTATAAAATTATATATAATTATTCAATACATGATTATTTTTATATTATAATAGATGTTTCAGTAACTATTTAAAAAATTATTTAAAAAAATGTAATCATTTATTCATTCATTCACTTAATTCATTCATATACTTATTTATTTTTATTAATGTATTCTAATTACATTATTTTTTGCAAGTAGCATATAAACTTTATGTATATATATATATATATATATATATATACATTATTTATTTTTATGAAATGCTTCACCAATTAATTTTTTTAAAAATATATTTAATTAGTAACATTTATTTACTAATTTAGTTATGAACAAACATTCTTCCAGTGCATTATTTGTTATTATTATTATTACAATATTTGTTCATAGTTATCTGTTCTTTAATAATATTCTCAAAATGTTAGCACAGTGTTATTTATACTTTGGAAATGGAACGTTTTATTTCTGAAACATCTTAGTTGAACGTTTATCTAATTTATTTATTTTTTTAATGTTACTTATTACAGAATGTTTAGAGAACATTCAAAAGTAACATTCCCATAATGTGTGCAAAATTTTGGACTTTTGAACATACAGAGAACATTCAGAAATAACAAATGTTTTTTAGAGCATTGTGTTAGCTACACTTTTTTTTCTTTGTTCCTTATCATATGAAAAACCTTATGTACGTGTGAAATAGTATAGAGCTACAGTACTTGGTTCACAGTATAAACCAAATAGATAAACCCAAGTAAAACCAGATTTTTGCTGCCTGCTTGAAGGAGATCAGAGTCTGATCTGAGGTCAGCATCTAAAATGCCTCATTTCAGGCTCACGGATGATTCTCCTTCAATCTGCGGGCCGCACAGAGATGAGAAACGCTCGGAGAGTTTTCCCAAAGACGTTCTCTCTCTCTCATTCATTTAAGTCAGTGCTCGCCGCCGTCAGCCAATAGAAACGTCCGTCATCTGCCCGGGCTCGTTTGCAAGAGCCATTAACTTTTGTTGCAATATGCAAGTTTCTGGCTACAATAAAAAAGGCGCATTAAACATGCAAGACATGTAATTCTTTCCATTCCTCAGCGGTGAAATGGAGAAAGCGAGATGTTAGCAGCAGAGCGTTTGTTCAGCGTCTGAGCCGAAGGAAGGCGCTCGCAGCGTAAACAGCACGTTTATGGTCATTTTCCTAATGTGCCAGGCAGCTGGGTCATGTACAGCGACACTGGCTCTCGGCGTACAAGCCAGACTGTCAGAATAAAGGGAGAATTATCTCAGTCTCTCTGAATAATGCTGCTGTAAGTCTGTGGGTTTCGGAGGCTGTTTGTTTGACTGTCCTACTTTGAAAAATCAGCTAACAAGTGCAAAATTCTGTCTACATAATTATATACAGGCGACTGTAGCTGCGAAAATCAGCCCAATGGCAGAGTTTTTTTCCCACACACAATTTCCATATATTTTCTCTTTTTTTTTTCTGTAGCATCATTTTTTATTGCACTAGTTTTACTTAAGGAGTCCTTGAGGAGGGATTTGAAGTGCAATCTATCACACTACAGGATTCAAGGGCCCTTATTTTTCATTTAAAAATTTATTTTGTCAGATTGTTCTCCTAAAATTCCACAAGAAAGGAAAAAAACACTACAGCAAAAAAAAAAAAAAAGAATGTCCATGACATAAATTGAGATTGAAAGAATTGAATTACAAACTGTGAATGGAAATCTGAGAAGTTAAAGCAATAGTTCATATAAAAATTAAAATTTACTGTAAATGTCCCCACTCTCAGGCCATCCAAGATTAGGATGAGTTTGTTTCTTCATCAGATTTGGAGAAATGTAGCATTGCATCAGTGTCTCAGCAATGGATGCTCTGCAGTGAATGGGTGCCGTCAGAATGAGAGTCCAAACAGCTGATAAAAACATCACAATAATCCACAAGTAATCTACACCACTCCAGTCCATCAGTTAACATCTGGAGAAGACCAAAGCTGAAACAAATCCATTAAGACACTTTTAACTAAAATACAAGTCCATAATCCATAATGACGTTTCCTCAAGTGAAAAAAAGTGGTCTGGTGTGAATCAGGAGAGAAATCTACACAGATCAAGCACCGTTTACAAGACAAAACAGCTCGAAACAAATATGTGGCTGGATTTTGATGTGAGAGACAACAGGAGATGCACTTTTTCACTGGAGGAAGCGTTATTATGGATTATGGATTATTTCTCCAAGCTTTTTTTTGGGGGGGGAGGGGGGGGGGCTTTTTATAGCATCACTGCAAAACCCTCTTTAGGATCCATTATTTTTCTAGAGACAAATTTCAGGGACTTTTTTCAGGAGAAAATCTTGAGCAGAACATCTTTAATCTCATTAGTGAGAAACAATTGAGCTATTAGCGATCTCATTTGGGATTTTATTTCCCTACGGGCCCAAACACATAACCAAACTCTGGATGTGTCCTCTGTCTTGTTTTAATGTTGGAACAGGATCTCTAGGTTTATTACTAAAGCAAATATTTACTCTGTTCAACTGCAGCGCAGACAAAATCAAAAGCCTATGGCGTTCATTAGAACAGCTTGTCTGGCTCATAAATATATTTAGAATATTTACATTTACTCTGGAAATGTTTCTAACCACAAATTTCCATTTCCCAAGCAGCCAAGAAAGAAACGAGTGTCATTTTGTACAGGGTAAAACATGCCATCTAATTTCTTCCTTGCTCTCTTTCAGTCTCTATAGGGGACTGAGTGATGCACAGGCCAAAATGTGACTGGTCCAAATGCACATCAATCGATAAACTGAAGTGAATGCATGGCCCTTCCAGACAGACACTTAACCCTCAAACCAAAACATTAATAATGATGTGTTGACCAGTCACGCCGGAGGTCAGATTTCAGGGCGTCAGGTATTTTTATGCATCCTCATAGAGGAAGTACTGTGTGATATTCAATCCTTCTGATTAAAACCATACATTGTCATCATATAAAGGAGGCTTTTCCTGTTCCTCTTGTAATCATACCTGCCTCCTACTGAGAGACGTACGGCCTTCATGCAACACAAATCACTATGGCAACAGCCGGGATGAAAATTACCTCTCTTCCGAACTATATATCGACAGGAGGAGACGAGAGCGAGAAAGAGGCCGCGTAGGCTTTGCTGTGCATTAGCACCCAACAATTTAGCTAAACACTCTCGCTGACAGAAAACATCCACAACGGAGTTTGAGATGTCAGCTGACTGTAATCATCTGCCTCTGTTCTGACGCTGTTCGCACACGCAAATCATGAAATTCATGAAAGTCTCACTTCAGGAAATCTGCAGGGGGTTTGGAGGAAACTGTAGCTAATGACAGACGTGAAAAACACAGGCTGAAGCGAGATGTTTAAAGCTTCATTCGTGCATCAGTTGTGTTTCTACACAATATACTGTAGACGTAAACGTGTGGGTTTTGACAGTGCAAAGCAGATGTGTTTATGTTATTATGTACAGTACAGCTAAAGGCAACCGTGTGGATAAAGATCTGGGCTGTTAACTGAAAGGTTGTAGGTTCAGATCTCAGAAGGGTTGATCTATAACTATAGAGTTCACTTAAACACTTAAAGCATTATGCAGATCTATTGTTTAAAACCCACACAGTTAGTTGTGTATATGCCAGTGCCGTAACCATGTCATAAACATTGGAGGATTTTTTTTTAAGGAATTATATGCAGGATTTAAGAGGAAAAAAAATGAATATACAATCAATTTTGACTATTTGCAAATATGCACACATTCACTCTTACTCATATTCCTAATATGTCGAAATCGCAAAATGGTGAAATGCTTTTTGTTTCCTCACATTAAGTTATGAATTATGTAAATAATTAAGCAATTAATATTCATTCAAAACGGCGAAATTTGACAAAAAGTAGAGTAGTTTGTATCACTGGATATATGACTGTTGATCGTTTAACGTTTATATCTTAAAACAGTTGTCAGATAATAAATGTTAAGATACTTACATCTTACCTCACACTTTTTCACACCAAGAACAATAACTATAAAGATAACGATATTTAAGAATAGCAGAGTCCGCACCACAACTATAACGATAAAGGCACAGAGAAATGATATCGATGGAATTACTTTCAAATCTTTGTTTTTTTCCAGCTGATGAGCGATAAAAACTTTGACAGCCAATCAGAATCAATCCTGCTGTCACGAGCTCGAGTATTTCAAGCGGTAGATGAGCATGCGCTTAGAATAAACAGACGATATCGTCTGCTGGTGTGGATGTTTATATAGTTATCTTAATAGTTATCGTTCTTGGTGTGAACAGGCCTTAAATCCGACCAGCGTCCCTTTCCGACGCACTGGAATTCGCGATCGCCTTCTTTGATTGGCTATCGCAATTGAGACAGACCAGCCTAACATAATCGGTAGCCTATATTCTGTTGATTCTCAACCATTTTACTTCCTATATGTTGCATATGTCAAACAAAACATTAAATTAGATGTAAAAAAGGAAAGAAAGAAATACATTTACCATAATGAGTTGATGTTATGAAAAAAGTTCCCAGTTTGCTTCAGGGGTCTAGCGCTCGTCAATGGCAAAATTATTGCAATGGCCAATCAAATCAAAGAAGACGGGGCTTTACTTTTTGGCGTGCACAGAAACCAAGCGGCACTTCAGTTTGAAACCTTGTGTGAGGTCAAATGTAAGTAGATAAACATTTTTTATATTAAATGACCGACAGTAATTTCCAATGATGCAACCTACTCGACTTTTTGTCGCATTTCACCGTTTTGAATTGAAATCATAAGCTGAATCATGCGTGAATTATAGCTAATTGACAACTGAATGTGACAAGAAATATTTAGCTATTCTGCATTTTCAACATATTATGAGAGTATAGAGTAAATGTGTATATATTTTAAATAAATATAGTTTAGTTGATTATAATAAAAAAGTCTTGTCTTATACTTTTCTTTTTTATTCTTTACATACATTCCTATCTTTAATTGTTTAATTATTTTAAATAAAAGTCCATAACCATAACAAGATGGTTTGTGGCCTTGGATTGTGGTCCGGACAGGGACATGCACTGATAAGCAGGAATGTGTATTACGAAAAGAAATAGAGTCAGTTTTGGTTTTATGTTGATTTTCTGAATTCTTCAACTCTCTCCATACAGGCCGAATGTCTTTGGAGTGGAAAATGAAGCTGTGTGGAGCATCAATGCACTGAAGTTGAGCTGCAGAAACCAGCATAACATGAGTCCAGAGAGAAGCAATGCACCCTGGGAATCAAGTGCGGCATTTTCCCCCAATCAGACGCTGATTATGAATGTGAGAGGACCCTCGGCTAGAGCATTGATGGTTCCTCTGTCATTTTTACACAGCGGACACACTTGAGTTTGTTTGGCAGCTCGGTGAGAGGCCCTCGGCTGAACTGGCGAGCCATACAAATCAGCGGCTCACGAAAAGCACATTCACAGAGGATGATGGGTAGACGGAGGTCAGCTCACTTTTATTAAAGCTCATCTCTGCGTGTAATTGGCTCAGAGATGGCTGATAATCTGCCGTGGAAGATATTTGTCTCCGACTTGTTCCGTGCTCTTCTCAGCTGGAGCCAAATAATCGTACTCTCAAAATGAAGATCTATTCCTGGAATATTCTTGGAGCAACACCTACGCAATCGTCAAAACTGCTGCGCAGACGGATTGCGTTAATATTACGGTTTTAATTCTTCATGTCTGCACACCAAAACGTCTGAAAAACTGTGAACAATAATCAAATATTCATGCCATCTGGAGTCGTGGCGTCTTGATAGTTCAGGAATCGGGACGGTTATACAATAATAGCAGGTTTAGTTGGATTAGTACATAGCAGATCTTTGAATCTGGATCACATTACACAAAGAAACACTCATTGCTTTAAAGGTGCTGTATGTAGGATTGACACCGAGTGGTTGAACTAGGTATTGCAGTCCAAATTCAAAATATTGGAGAGGGTGTTTTTCACCTGACCCCTCCTCCTCAGACTTGACGCACACACAGGTTGCCAGATTGACGACACCAACAGGAAGGAGCGCACTTGCCGATGAATTAAATGAAATACGCTGTGTTTTCCGCCAACTGGCAACCCGGGGTGCGGAAATACAATTGGGTAAACTGGCAGTGGGCGGGTTTCACAAACCAAAACAGAGACCGACATTCCAGCCCTGGAACGCACATTTTCAAAGGTGAATAACTGACTGTAGCATTGTTTTTCAGATAAACAAGTATGTTAACTTAGCATGTTTCTTAAATATCTGCAAACATATAATGGTATTTTTATGCTTTAGTAGAGTCAAAAACTTACATACAGCACCTTTAAGCATAATTTGGCAACACCTTACAAAAGGGTTCCAGTTGTATCTCACAATTCTTACTAGTTTCTCACAATTCAGTTTTTTTTCCTGCCACGAAATATATAATAAAAACTGAATTGTGACTTTTTATCTTGCGTTTCTCAGTTTATATCTCTGAATTAGGACTTTGTTTGTAAAATATAAACTTTTTTCTTGCAATTGTGAGATTACATCTCATAAATCTGTTTTTTTTTTTTGTCTCCTCCGTGGAATAAAAAAAAGTGACTTTTTATCTCACAATTCTAAATTGTTTTCTCACAATTGGAAATCTCACAAGGGAAAAAATAGCTAATTCTATTCTAATTCTAATTCTTTCTTTTTTTAATTTCCAACACATAAAAAATTTAGTTGTATCTTTTTATGTAACAATTTTTTTTTTTTTCTTGCAATTGTGAGATAATGTCTCACAATTAGGACACTGCTTCTCAGAATTGCAAATTTATAATTCTGACTTTTAAAAAAAATTGTGAAACAAAGTCAAAATTGTGAGATAAAAGGTAACATTTTTTCCTGTAGCGAAACAGGCTTCTAAAGTCAACAGCATTCGTTAACATGAACTAACAATGAAAAATACTTCTAAAGCATTTATTAATCTTAGTTCATGTTTATTTCAGTGTTTACAAATACATTATTAAAATCAAAAGTTGTATCTGTGAATATTATTTAATTGACCTGATCTAACAATTGCATTTTTATTAACTAACTTTAGCAATAATTAATAAATACTGTAACAAACATATGTTTCATTGTTAGTTAATGAATTAACTAATGGGTTATTGTAAAGTGTTACCCTAAAAGAAAACATATGTGACCCTCTCTGTGAAATCCAGGCTAAAGTCTCAAACTAATTATGAGATAACAAGCATCAAAGTTTGATTTCAACCATTAATTTCACTATGATTCCAGTCTTTGACATGGCCTTACTCAGTCAATATTAAAGATATCGATGTTACATTTTCACAGAATGTTCTTTACCTTATGAAGAGAAAACAGTAAATCACCAAAAAATTACTTTAGCTGGGTTTTCACAGCCAGGGTCACATATTTGCTAACAAAAATAAACTTAATTTAAAGGAACACGCCACTATTTTTGAAAATAGGCTCATTTTCCAACTCCCCTAGAGTTAAACAGTTGAGTTTTACCATTTTCGAATCCATTCAGCCGATCTCCGGGTCTGGCGGTAGCACTTTTAGCTGTAGCTTAGCATAGATCATTGAATCTGATTAGACCGTTAGCATCTCGCTCAAAAATGACCAAAGGGTTTCTATATTTTTCCTATTTAAAACTTGACTCTTCTGTAGTTACGTCGTGTACTAAGACCGACGGAAAATGAAAAGTTGTGATTTTCTAGGCCGATATGTCTAGGAACTATACTCTCATTCCGGCGTAATAATCAAGGAACTTTGCTGCCGTACCATGGGTGCAGCAGGCGCAATGATATTACACAGCGCCTGAAAATAGTCCCCAGCTAGATAACTTCCAATAAGCCTATTTTCAGGGTTTTTTTTAACTACAGAAGAGTCAAGTTTTAAATAGGAAAAATATAGAAACCCTTTGGTCATATTTGAGCGAGATGCTAACGGTCTAATCAGATTCAATGATCTATGCTAAGCTACAGCTAAAAGTGCTACCGCCAGACCCGGAGATCGGCTGAATGGATTCGAAAACGGTAAAACTCAACTGTTTAACTCTAGGGGAGTTGGAAAATGAGCCTATTTTCAAAAATAGTGGAGTGTTCCTTTAATGTGTATTCTTATATTTCACAATTTTGTTTAAAATTGTTTTAAGGATGTTTAGATGGAAAACAAGACAAAAAGAATGATTTTTGCAATGGTTAGAAAAATAAGCACTGTATTTTACCTTTATACCTGCCTAAAATCGGTCCATTTTTTCAGGTGATGCCATGAGCCTGCAGATTGTGGATGTACTAAACAACCACCATTGGGATGAATAGAAATGGGAACGTATGGCTCTCTCCAGGTACACTGAAATTCTTTGGACTGAGGAACGTCAAAAAATAATCGGACGTCTCTGGAAATTTCACTCTGTAAGTTGCTTCAGATAAAAGTGTGTTCTTAGAGATGAGAAGCTATAATATTCACCAAAGAGAATAAATACATCAGAATAGCAGAATTCATGAGCTCTGTGTTACATTTCATCTCTTGGAATCTGACGAAACATCATCCGGCGCTTGCTTAGCATGAATTTTGGATGTTGTATAACACGTTAAAGCTTGCATTATAAAGTCTTTACGGTAACTTTAGATCAAGTTAGGAAAAATAGGAGCGTCCTTTGCACTCAAATCTTTTGCCGGCAGCAAAACAGCAGATGATGTTCTTGATCATGCAAAAATACGTTTTTCTCCTCTGTCTTGTATTATTAGCATCATGACCCGATCCCTGACTGTTTCCATCTGTCATCAATCGCTCAGTCAACGTCAACATGCATGTTGAGCCAAAGGCAAGTCGGGACGCCTTTTCAGAGTTTTGAGATTCGGTTTTTGTGACAAAATGTCAAAACTGTTCAGTTCAATTTGTCAGAGTGAGAGAGTGAGAATCCATGGCTTGATTCCTGACAGAGGAATAGGATGTGACTAATCTCAGATCTAATCTCATCGCTGGGGTGCCAAATCTTCCTCTGATTTCACTTTCCCGACACATCCGTCATTTCTCCAGCTAATGATTTTAGCCTTCATACTTTCATCCGTCAAAAGAGTTCAATGTTTTTTGTGTGAACTACAGAGGACTGGTTTTAATAACCGAGGCAGGACATCAGATTTAACCTTTTTGGTTCAATGCAAATCTGATGTGCATGAGCTGGATGTGCATTAGTCAGCTTTTGACGTTTTGTGTTGCTGAAGAACATGGAATCTGATTGGAAACTAAATACTGTCTAATATGTACATTGTATACTGCCACCGCCTTTTAAAGTGCAATAAGCAAAACAGCAAGAATTTTGCAGCACAGATGTTCAAATTGCATTGTTGTGCATGAATCATTATGTTGCATGTTTACTTCAGTAACTGGCATCATTATCATCTCAAAAAACAAATACAGTTGTTCTGCATTTTTAAAGCAAATTTAGCATAATGTGTCAGGAACTAGATGCTAAAATCATGTTGATATTGCTTATGGTTTATTTGCATTGTGTGATTCAGTATTGCACAAGGTTGTGACTCGTTTTCAGTTGGTAATTTAGACTTTGAATCAAATTGAACTGAATTTGAATCCTTACAGGATGTGGAGTTGGAATTTGAATTTGAATGACAAGACGAGGAATGTACTGAATTGCTCTTGAAAGAAATTCCACACAATCACACAGTAGGAATTTCAACATGACAAACAATAGATATGAATATCATTCATTTTGACAGTTTTTTTATACCTGATAGGACACATCTTATCTCTCTAATTAGACAAAATAACATATTATACATATTCACGTGTACTTTCAACATAAAAACAAAGTTAATTTATTAATTAATCTGAAAGATTTTTTAATGTTTAAAAGGTTATTTTTATGTCTCACCTAGGCTGAATTAATTTGATAAGAATACAGTAAAATAAACACAGTGAAATATTATTATAATTTAAAAGAACTGCTTTCTATGTGAATATACAGTATGTTAACATGTAATTTATTCCTGCGATCAAATGTGAATTTTCAGCATCATTACTCCAGTCTTCAGTGTCACATGATCTTCAGAAATCATTCTAATATTCTGATTTGCTGCTCAAGAAACATTTCTGATTATCATCAATGTTGAAAACAATTGTGCTGCACGATATTTTTGTGGAAACTGTGATGCATTTTATTTTTTCAGGATTCTTTGATGAATTGAAAGTTCAAAAGAACAGCATTTATTTGAAATAGAAATCTTTAGTAACATTATAAATGTCTTTACTGTGACTTTTGATCAATTTAATGCATCCTTGATTAATAAAAGTATTAATTTCTTCAAAAAAAATTCTTAAAAAATTTATATTGACCCCGATTTTTTTTTTTTTTTAGAACATTACAGTACAAACATTAAATGCTAATTTATAAAGGTGGTACTTTAAACATTGTAAATAAACAATTTGTTTATTAATATCGTTTAATGATTTTGGAAATGCTGTTAAATTGCAACATGCTGGAAAAATGTGTTATAATCTAAAAATGCAGCAGTTCTTTGAATTTCTCTCAATAATTATTTAATTCAAATTTGAATTATGATTCTATATCCAGTTTGAAGTTCAGGAATTGAACTGGAATTGGTTTGTTCAATTCTGTTCTGAATGCTGCTCATCCCTGTATTTCACACGCTGTGCTCGGCTCGTGTGTATTTTGTATTTTGGCAAATATAGTGGGTCATCTGGGAATTCCATGCATGCTTAAAATCAAAACCAGCTTCTTTCAGAAATAGTATGTCATTCTGAACATATTCTGTCAGTCAGAGATTCTGTGAAAACTATTTCATGGTCAAGGCTTCCACAGGATTAATGTGGGATTTTTTTTCTTAGAAATCAATTTCTCTAACACAGTCTCTCTCTCTCTCTCTCTCTAGATCTGTTATTTTTCTACAGTATCTTGTTAATGCTTTAAAGTACAAATTACAAGTTCATCGTTCAGTGTTAGTTTAGTTGAGTTGTTTCACTCACACAATGAGAGTATTGTGCGCTCTTTAGCCGTATATTTGAAATACAAATGCTCCTTTGAGACCCTCAGAGAGCTTCATTATTGTTCGGTGTCATTCCAATTTAGATAAGAAAGTAATCTGTCTAATTCCACTGATACAGCTTGTCTAAGTGTGGCTGCAAAGGTCTGATAGCTGTCAGAGAGAGAGTGGAGCAGAGGATTATGGGATTGAGGCTGTGTCTCGCTCTGAGCTGATGATCTAACAGGTGTTTTTGGTGAACAGGTGTTTGAAAATTAACATGTCTTTTAATTTCAGGACCTCTTACTGCGGTCACGGGCTGCTGTCAGGGATTTGACTGAATCACAAAAACTGCGTAGAACGCATTGGCATCATTGCAAAGAGGTCTGGAGAGCAGGATTATTATAGGTCACTAAAACTATAAAAATACATTTTAAATTTAACTGAAATAAATTGACATTTTTATAATGTGTTCATAATTTTATGTTTATATTTTCATTTTAGTTAAAGTTTTAGTAATTTTGCTGTGGTTTTGTAATTTTTAGTAGTTTTATTTTAAAAAAATGAGAAATGTCTACATATCTTTTAAAATCAAATTTTATTCCGTTTTAGTTCATTTTTCAAGTTAAACTAAATTAAAATGAGAATTATTATTACTGGCAAATAACTGAAATAAAATATTTTTACAATTGTATGTTTTATTTCACCTACTTGCCAAGACAAAATTTCTCAAGTACATTTCTCAACTAATTTCTTTAACATCTATGTAGTTTTTATTAAACTTTGTCATTAATAGTTATAATTTTTAATTTCAATATATATTTTTTAGTAGTTATTCATTTTTAGTTCAGTTTTAATACATTTATATACGTTTTATTTAAATTAAACTAAATAAAAATGAGTTGAAATGTTGCTTTCTAAAATAGCTGAAACAAAATATAATTGAAAAAATATTTGTTATTTTATTGAATCTATTTTAGAATGTTGAGAAAGTTTGCCTTGGCAAAGAGCTGAAATACAATTATTTTATTTCAGCTATTTTCCAAGGCAACAATTCTGATTTTCATTTGGTTCTTGATAAATGAACTAAAAGTAAAATAATTAATTTATAAAAACTATATAGACATACAGTATGTGAAAACATGACAAAAACACACAACAAAAGTACTAACACTTTAACTAAAATTTAAATTAAATAGAAGAATGCAAAAATAAAAAACATTAATAAAAACTATAATAGAATCTCAGTGATACCAAAATGCTGTAACATTGCTATAGTGGGGAAAAATGTAGTTGGTTGACATTATATTAATAATCACAGCAAGACAGAGCTCAATTTTGATTTCTCATTTTGTTTAATGAATTTACATAAATGATCAGTTGAGTGATGTTAGTTAGATATGACTCAGGAAGTGTAAGTTTTGGTATCACGCGCATATGCGACTTCATTAACAGCCCAGTCATTAGCCGCATGAGAAGAGGAGGAACTCATGCATAATTCATGAGATTCTGATTAAAGCAGCAGAGCTCCGCCCCTCCCTGTCGTCATGGCAGCAGCAGAAGTGCCACAGTCATGCATTATAGACGCAGCAACAGCCACCTGACACTCTCTCACGCTGAGAGCGACTTCCTCACGCCGTATGCTGCATGCCGACACGATCGATGGGAAGACGCAGGCCACAAATCCTGGAGCCCATCTGACTCCAGCCACTTAAAAACTAATTACAGCCACTGATTTACCTTATGAAGCCATCAGGGTTTGGAATGCTCATGTAAATTCACTGCACGTCTCTGGAGATCCGATTGCATCGTGTTTGCTCTACAAATCCAATCTGTGGCATTTTATTGACTAATTGCCTTGAAAAACATATGCAAATAACACAATGGCATAATCACTTCTTCATTTTCTTGCATCCTGCAGGTCCCCGAATGTCACGCTGGTGTAACGAGGGAGCGCATCTTGTTTCGCCGGCTGGTAAACAGTTTTCTCTCTTCATTACAGGTCCGTAATTGTAAACAGCATTATTTGTTTTTTATTCCAGAATGGACTGGAGTTTGGTGCAACCAATGCCAAACAATTAAAATGCACAAATTTCCCACCGTGTGAAACCACCCACCTGGCAACATGCAGGGCAACAGCTGGTCAGACATCTCACGCTGCTTAATTACCGCTGACATTCCCGCAGCTCTCGATAAAGGTACATGAAAATGACATGAAAAGAGTTTGCAGTCTTACAGCAGCATTCATGCTTGACAGCTGGGAAATCTGGCTGTAGAGATGAACAACATGACCAACGTTTTGCATTGCAGTATTTTACGATACACTTTCAGAAAAAAAGGGTGCATATTAGTACGTTAAAGGTACATATGTGTACCTAAAGTCTACATATTAGTACCTTTTGAAAGGGTACTTCCCCAGTGACAGCTTTTGTACCTTTTTTTGCTCAGAGTGTATCATTATTTTTTCAGTGCCGCAGACTATACAGAAAATTGTTTTTACACTAAATAATCATTTGGTAATGGCTGTTTTTGAATAATCTACTGAATTAAATACTAATACAATTTGCTTTGTCTACTTTGAGCTAAACTACCGTTCAAAAGTTTGGAATAATTATTGTGGAATATGGAATAAAGATTGTTAAATGTTTTTCAAAGAAGTCTGTTGTTCCCCAAAGCTGCATTTATTTTATAAAAAATACAGTAGTATATTTTTTATTATATTATTTTACGATATTATTTTATATTATATTATATTTAAATTTAACAAATAAATTAAGTAATTTTATGTGTTTATAATTTGTTATGTTTTCATTTAAATTTTTATCTCTTTTTTGTCATTTTTGTTGTTTTAAATATTGTATTTATTTGTACAAATATTTACATTAATTTATGAATATATGTATATATTAATATTCAGATTCATATATTAATATTAATTCTATTCATTCATTTTGTTTGTGTTTCCAGTGTGACAAACAGAGTCAATTTTAAAAAAGTTTATTTCCTTCACTTTTGTACACAAACTTAAATGCTGCAGTTTGAAACATTTAGCATTGTTTGCTACATACTGTTTATGCTTGTTAAAAATTAGTAGGTACTGTATTGCACAGCAAGCAGAATGCTAATATCTTACAGTATTTTAAACACAGCTTCACTTTATGTAGTATTACATGCAATATTCTGCCACTTGAGGTCTGATTTTCATCTCCATCTGTTAGCAGCTAATCGTTTTCCTCTGGGATGCTCCTGTAAGGTTTCCTCACTCATTTCTGGCCATTTAGTTAATCGTGCTAATTGAATCATTTGATATGTGATGACACTATTTAATGGAGGTCAGCATGTGCCAGAGGAATCGTTCGGAAAGTCACGCACCTCTCCGCGGACATTAGCACAGAATGGCTGAGTCAGCCGGAGAAAAGCACAGAGAAATGGTGCTGAAAATGACTGTCTTCAGTGCGTATGTGAGAGATCTGAAGCTCTTCTGTGTGGGTTATGTAATCAGAACACCTGCAGAGATAATATTCACTGTTTGGGAGTAAAACTTCAGCACGATCAGCTTTCCTGTGAAAAATGAGTGACTTGGATTTATACAGAAGTGACAGAAGAGTTCATTATTAACAGTCAAATGTGTGAATCAAGCAGGTGAATTGATTTATTAGTGCTGCATATGAATATAAATTACATTTTTGCTGGATCCAGTGTGCCTGACAGTTTAGATTTAGTAAATGACATAAAATTAGCTTTCTGTGCAACGTTACGCAGTGCACAGAACATTCAATCTTAAAGTACTCATATTATGATCACTTTCAGGTTCATCATTTTGTTTTTGGGGTCTGCTAGATTACATTCACATGGTTCTAAAAATACATTATTCTCATACTGTACATTGTTGCAGCCCCTGTCTTCATCCTCTGAAAATGAGAAACGAGTTAATTTGAGCACTCACTGTAAAAAATCAAAAGTTGAGAAAACTTAAAAAACTTGTTTTTGTAGGAGAGTTTTGAGTTTTCCCAGCTTTTTGTTGTATAAACTGAAAACAACAAGTTGAGAAAACACAAATCTGCTGAAGCTGGTTGCCTTAAACTTCAGTTTTCTCAACTTTTGATTTTTTTACAGCACAGTCAATGGGTTTTTCATTGGGATTCTGATTAAATAAGTCCTGTGTTGAACACAAGCTCAAGATATTTTTACATTTTATTTAAATGCATCAGTAATACCTACTTGTGATGTTTTTTTAAAGCTTTGCTTGTCTTGAAAAGACAAACTAGTGTACTGCAGAGGTTTTTGGACATTAAACGTTGTCAACTGAACTGTTTATAGTCACACTCTTGCAAACTATTCTAACTCAAACTTTCAGTGAAAATGTTTTTAAATAAAGACTGAAGGAGTTTCAAAGCCTAATGGTGGCAACGTTGGCAGTGTAATTATTATTTCTAGCCTATGTTTAGATATTTACTTCTGCCGATTGTATTTAGGCTTCAAAACAAGGACTACAAACAAGGAAAGTGTTTTCTTTTGAAGAGATGAAGTCCAGTCAGCAGAACTTTGTGGATTGTTTACATGCACAAACAGCTTTATTACACACTAAAGGAAAGACTAAATTAAATTAAAAAATAATAATAAAAGCATAATGACTGACCAAAAAAAAAAAAAAAAAAACAGGGGAG
>NW_015542375.1:285331-285573 GCF_001515605.1 Sinocyclocheilus anshuiensis | reverse complement strand
GTCAGAATGAGAGTCCAAACAGCTGATAAAAACATCACAATAATCCGTCAATTAACATCTTGAGGGGAAAAAAAGCTGCATGTTTGTAAGAAACAAATCCATCAAGACGTTTTTAACTTCAGACCATTGCTTCAAGCTAAAATACGAGTCCATAATCCATAATAACTCTTCCTCCAGTGAAAAAGTCCATCTCCTGTTGTCTCTCACATCAAAATCCAGCCACATATTTTGTTTAGAGCGGT
>NW_015542375.1:281180-285110 GCF_001515605.1 Sinocyclocheilus anshuiensis | reverse complement strand
TAAACGGTGCTTGATCTGTGCAGATTTCTCTCCTGATTCAGACCAGACCACTTTTTCACTGGAGGAAGCATTACTATGGATTATGGACTCAGATTTTAGCTGGAAGTTAAAAATGTCTTGATGGATTTGTTTCAGCTTTTGTCTTCTCCAGAGGTTAACTGACGGACTGGAGTGCTGTGGTTTACTTGTGGATTATTGTGATGTTTTTATCAGCTGTTTGGACTCTCATTCTGACGGCACCCATTCACTGCAGAGCATCCATTGCTGAGACAATGATGCAATGCTGGGAGAACTATTCCTTTAACAGCACTGAGGATGTTTCTCTACTGGTGTCTTTGTACATTAGATATTCAGAATGGAAAACTAGCATGCTACATACTGTGTGGTACACATGTAATACTGATGACTTTTTAATAGTATGTAAAATAACAGCATGCTACATTGTTGTCAAATGACTAGCTTTGTCTCAGCAGCAAAACCAGCCTGGATCAGCATGTTAATTCAGCGCTCACACATGGCCGACTGATTTCCCAGCATGCTCATGCATCAGTGGTGATGGACATGAGATCACTTCCTTCCACCTGTAAGAACAGAGAAGATCATAATCATAGTCCATTTCCTCCTGGTAAGAATGCATTAGGTATTCACACGTCTGACTGTTTGCTGCCATATCCAATAAAAACATTTCGCTGGCTTCTCTAAGTGTTTGCGACTACGCCGTATGAGAAGGGAAAAAGCAATTTACTCTCAGCAGATTGAGTCGAGAAACAGAAACGGCTCTCGTAGACGGAAGTCAATCTGGATTCGGATGCATTGTGGATTCTGTGAAGGAAAGATCAAGACGAGTTCAGATAGACTTCCTTAAATTGTGCTTGAATGATTCATTAGTCGATAAAGGTCAAAACAAATGAACAAACTTGCGCGTTTATCCATCTTTCATTTGTCAGATTTAGTGTTAGATGCATTGTGAAACACAATTTGTAGAGGCTAAAAGCTAAAAAGAAACACACAAACCTTTAGATTCTGGCTGTGTCAAAGGGATAGTTCACCCAAAAATGAAAATTTGCAGTTAATTGACCCTCAGGCCATCCAAGATACATATGACTCTTTTTGCTTCAGTAGAACACGAAAGAAGATTTTTGGATGAATCCATGCTCCTTGGTGATTCATAAAATGCAAATCAATAGCTACCAGCACATTGAGAGTCAAAAAAGCATATACAGGCAAAACAAAATGAATCCCTGTGACTCCTGATGATATATTGAGGTCTTATGAAGCGAAACGATCGGTCTGTGCAAGAAAATGAACATTATTTACAACATTATTACCTGTAATAAACAGTGGCGGCTCTTCGGGGGAGGCAGGGGAGGCACAGCTTCCCCATAATTTTGAGGTGAAAATGGGAGGAGGACGATTTAATGTTAATAAAATTCACAATTCATTTCAGTTCATGTCTCAGAATGTGTATTTTTTGTTTGTAATTTCACAGTTGTAATATCATAACGTGAAAGCGCAGCATTTCTATCACGAATGTGCCGAATCTGCTGATGTAATTACTAAAAGCAACCAAAAGGCCATTTTAAAGTGGTTAAGCAAATAATAATAATAATAATAATCGGCAGGGATCCCAGACCAATACAATTAGAGTGCCTCCTCTATTTTAAAACCCACGAGCCGCCACTGGTAATAAAGAACCTCAGGCAACAGGGAGATTTGATTCTTTTTCACAAACTGATTCTTTTGGACAATTTGATTCAATGAATGATTCAATTCACTAGTTAATTTATGTAACCATGCAATGACATCACATGCAGTTATATCATTAAAGCACCCAATAATGATGTGAAATGTGGATGTTTTGCATGTCTAAAGCATGTAAAGTGAATAAATTGTCTTCATCAGCTCACCTTTTTACATGAACAACGAGACAAATCTTCGAACAAATCTTCGGTTCGAGTCGAACTGTTTCCTCAGTTCAGTGACTGTTAGAGTTACTGAATCGCTGAATCAGTCCATTCATCATAGGATCAGATACTATTTTGGCTCGTGCCCAGTCGGAGTGACTGTCAGGTGTCTGAAAGTGAATTTTGACTTGTACTTGAACTTGAAGATCTGTCCTGCTCGAGCTGCAAACTGTTTCAGATGCTTCAGTCAGATTTAGTGAACTGGTTCATCCAAAAGAATCGGTTCGAAAGAATTATTCGTTCATGAACCGGACGTCACTCCAGTTCGTTTGCCTGAGGCTCTGGATTACAGGTAATAATGTTGTAAATAATGTTCAGTTTCTTGCACAGACCGATCGTTTCGCTTCATAAGACCTCAATATTTCATCAGGAGCCATGGGTACTAATTTCACGTTGCCTATATTTGATTTTTTGACTCTCAAAGTGTCGGTAGCCATTTACTTGCATTGTATGAACCACCAATGACCACAGTTTCAGCTAAAAATCTTCTTTACTGAAGAAAAAAGGACACCTACAGCTTGGATGGCCTCAGGGTGCGTAAATTGACAGTGAATTTTCATTTTTGGGTGAACTGTCCCTTTAAATTCTGTCTCCAGTAATAGATGGTTGGTTTGCACATTTGCATAAATCTTGTTCAGGTGACTAGCGGCTTCTAATCACTTAAGGATAATTTGCCTCCTGAAATGACTGAAGAAATTGGACCGTGTGACTGATAGAAACCGTACAAGAGTTGAAAACTACAAAGCGAGAATCATATTTTCATTTCGCATTAGCTGTCTTTGGTCACAGTGTAATGAAGTCAAACGTAACCCGCGGCTGTTCGGATAAATCCTAAAAAAAACACATTCAAGGGACAGTATAAGAGTGTGTGATTATATTTGTTAGTTATATTAATTAGTTGAGGTTGTGGTCTAGCGGTTAGGGCTTGTGCTAATCATTTGACGCTAATTTGTTTCCTCAGTTGACCTGAATGAAACTGAAATATCAACTCCAGAGACATTTGTACATCTTGTTTTCGTTCTGTTTAATTGTATTTGCTATCTCAGATTGGCGCTGTGTCTTTGTTTGACGCTCACGTGGGAAATGCAAATGTGGAAAGTTCAAATTCAGTTTGTGATACTTTCCAGATCCCGTTTTCCCCTGTTAGCTCCTGTCTGTCTGTTCAGAACAATTTGTCTGTGTAAACCACTCTCAAATTGTTGCATTCATTTTAATATGATGTGTCTTTCGGATATGGTACCATGACAAACCCATTTTATTTTGACATCCTTTGACGTGCCTTGCAAAAGTATTCATACCCCATTCATTTTTTCACATTTTGTTATGTTGCTGCCTTATGTTAAACTGCTTTAAATTACTTTTTTCCACATCAATCTACACTCCATACACCATACTGACAAAGCAAACACAGAATTTTCACAACTTAGTACATTTATTAAAAATAAAAAAACTGAAATAAGTACATTGCATGAGTATTCATACCCTTAACTAACTATTTCGCTGAAGCACTTTTACAGCCTCAAGTCTTTTTTGTTTGATGCAACAAGCTTTGATCATCATCATTTTGCAATTATCTGCCATTCTTCTCCTCGCCTCTTCACCTCTCAAGCTCTGTCAGGTTGGATGGGGGCAGATGCACATTTTCAGGTTTCTCCAGAAATATTTGATTGGGTTCAAGCTCAGGCTGTGGCTGGGCCACTCAGGGACATTCACAGAGTTGTCTATAAGCCACTCTTGCTGTGTGCTTAGGGTCATTGTCCTGTTGAAAGGTGAACCTTCTGCCCAGTCTGAGGTTCTGAATGCTCTGAACTAGGTTTTCATGAAGGCTATCTCAATATTTTAGTGCATTGAGCTTATCTTCTACTCTGACGAGTCCCTTGGTCCCTGCCACTGAAAAACAGCCCCACAGCATGAGGCTGCTACCAGCACACTTTACTTTTGGGATGGTACTCTGCAGGTGATGAGC
>NW_015542375.1:276560-279487 GCF_001515605.1 Sinocyclocheilus anshuiensis | reverse complement strand
GGAAAAAAGTAATTTAAAGCAGTTTAGCATAAGGCAGCAACTTAACAAAATGTGAAAAAAAATGAAGGGGTATGAATATTTTCGCAAGGCACTGTAAATACTGTTGTATATATCAAAGAAACAAAGTATGTATTTCTTTGTTTGTACATTTGATTTAATTATTAAGTAATTATTTAAATAATTCAATTGATTTATTTTATTTAAACATTTTTATTTATTTCTGTAAAAGGTATTTCCACTGTATTTTATCATATATTTAGTTTTTAAAAAAACTTGATTTTTTTTTATTTATTCGTTTATTTATGTAAATATTTTTATGTAAATGTTTTTTATTTATTTATTGTAAGGGGTATTTTTACTGTAATTTGTATTTATTTAAAAAAAACAATAATTCATTTAAATAATTATATGTAAATACTTTTATTTTATTGAAATAATTGTATTTAAATAATTCTATTCATTTAATTGTTTTATTTAAATAATTGTATTTATTTATCATAAGTGGTATTTTCATTGTATTTTTTTATTTATTTCATGAACATGTATTTATTTGTTTTTATTTAAATAATTTTATGTAAATAATTGTAATTATTTGTTTATTTAAATGATTTCATTTATGTATTGTTTTTAGTTATGACATTTTATTTTTTTATTTATTCATTTATTCATTCATTCAGTCAAATTTTCAGTCAAGTTTTATTTAATTGTATACTTTTAGGTAAATAATTTATTTATTTTTAGATTTTATTTATTTATTATTAAAATGATTATAGGCCTATGTAAATACTTTTATTTATTAAATTATTCACATTTAAATAATTTTATTTAGTTATTGTAAGGTGTAATTCCACTGGGTTGTTTTTTAATCATTTATTTAGTTCAAAAACTTTATTCATTTAAAATATGTATTTATTTAAATACTTATGTAAATGTTATTTATTATTTTTTTTAGTATTTGAATTATTACATTTACTTATTGTATGGTTGTAGTTATTCTATTTTTGTTTTTATTTATTTATTCAAGTTTAATTGTATACTTTTATTAAAATAGTTTTTATTCATTTTTATGTTATTAATTTATTTTTTTCTTATTTCAATTATTTAAATTGTGTGTAAATACTTAAATTTATTTAATTATTCATATTTAAGTAATTGTATTTATTTATTGTAAGAGGTATTTCTACTGTAGTTTGTTTATTTATTTGTTCGTTTCTGAAATAAGCAAATATTGCTGTGTCAAACAGTGGTGTGTTTGGAAGCTGCCATTTTTCTGCTAAAAGATGTTCATTTCTTCTTTGCATTCAGTCTTTTATGTGATGTGGTGATGTTTTGTTGCACTTTTTAAAGTAGGAAGCTTGACTTGACTGAACCATTAGTATGAACGGCGTCACTCACACTAACGAGTTTCCCAGCATCATTGGCGAGGCCTCCGCAGCCGCTCGCGTCCCGTGAGCTTTCTCTCAGATTGCTATTGACCGACTGCGAATTTTGCATTTAACCTGGAGTGAAACTCTGCCTCTCCATCGCTCTCTCGCTCACCTTCCGCGCTTGTCACGCCGTTCGTGTCCTGTCAATTACCCTTTGATTAGGATAACTGGCATGGCCTGATTAGTTGGCTCTGCCATTTGATGCATAATAAACAGGTGTAATGAATAATTAATCAGCGGCACAGAGGGTATTAATGACGGCGGGGTGGCAGGAGGGCAGATTGCCGTGCTCCTCAATCTGACTCATCGCGGACGGACCAGAGCTCTGCCCGCAGACAAACGCAATGCCTTCGCATGAGTTTTGACCTAAGTCAGGGAAGACGCCGTGTTTAATGCAATGCGATGCTGTGAGGGACAGACATGTACTGTTGTTGTGTACATTGGCGTCGATCGCTCACATCTCAAGTAAAATCCTCTGGCAAACTCGATTTGTGACCTTAAGACATTAAGAATCAAAATATTGAACAGACTGCATGTCTCTCCGCTGCGGTCTTATTTTCTTTAACTTTTAAGGAGACATATTATGCCCTTTTTACAATATGTAATATAAGTCTCTGGTGTCCCCAGAATGTGTCTATGAAGTTTTAGCTCAAAATACCTCACAGATAATTTA
The DNA here is from genome assembly GCF_001515605.1 of Sinocyclocheilus anshuiensis. Taxonomy (NCBI): domain Eukaryota; kingdom Metazoa; phylum Chordata; class Actinopteri; order Cypriniformes; family Cyprinidae; genus Sinocyclocheilus; species Sinocyclocheilus anshuiensis. The sequence continues at coordinate 277,387 of NW_015542375.1, read as the reverse complement.
TTATATCATTTTGAAAATGCCTATTTTGAGTGGAAGCAGAAGCACGCTGTTTTTCGTTGTTTTTCGGGTCTGTCTCTTTAAATGCAAATGAGCTGCTGCTCCCCGCCCCCTTTTCCAGAATAGAGCTGTGCCTTTACAGCTCGGACCTGCTAAAAACTAGTGATGGGAAGTCCGGTTCTTTTCCGCGAACCGGTTCTTTCGGACAGTTCGTTTCAATGAACCGGTTAAAAAAAACGGTTCATCGGTTCTTTTACGCCCTAATGTAATGACGTCATTCGCGATGACGTAATGATATCAAGTCTATCATCCCAGGCCTGGATGAAAATACACATTCAAATATATAAAGTCAGTAATCATAACTTCAGTCAGTTAAAACATCATAATCATGATCTGAAAAGTTTACAATTAAGTTTTGCAGCTAAGCACCCACATACAGTAACAGGCAGTGATGTGCATATGAGGATTTAAGTCTTGAAGATATAAAGTAAATAAATTAGTTGTCATCAGCGCAGAAACCATAATCCACTTACTATACATAATCCATTGCGATTTATTTGTTATTAAATAAACGTACGTTTCGCCAGATTGCCCTTCATTCAAGTCTTCGGTTTACCCGCGCTCATAGCATTAGCACAGAATCAGTTGTCCAAAAGAACCAGTTCGCTTCATACGTGCTGTGTGTGTCAGTCATAGTAGTTACTGTTCGCTACTGTTCGGTAGCTTCACACTGAATCACGCATGCGCAGTATCATCAGCTCATCGGTTCTCAAATCGGACGTGTCCGAAAGAAACGGTTCTCGGTTCAGTGTACTGGTGATCCGAAAACC
>NW_015542375.1:274734-275477 GCF_001515605.1 Sinocyclocheilus anshuiensis | reverse complement strand
GGGGCAGTAATATTATAATGAGATCCCTTTGCAACGTCACTAGGGGAGCGAAATCAGACGCGCTCGTTTTTTCAGACGGTTGCAGAAAAAGGCTTCCCAAAACAAAGTTACTGAGTTAATAATCTTTTTCACGTTTCCTTGGTTGGTAGATGCACCGGGGACCTGATTATAGCACTTACAACCTGGAAAAGTCAGATTTTCATGATATGGCACCTTTAAGTCATGGGGATTCATTCTTATTTAAAGGAGACCTATTATGCCCCTTTTTACAATAATTCTCAGGTGTACCCAGAATGGGGGGGGGGTGCTTACCCAGTTACTGTGTTGTGCTTTTTCACGTCAGATTTTCATGATATATTCCCTTTAAACAGATTTCATCTTTTTCTTTATGAAGTTCACATTAAAGTTAACATTTTTTGTTTATTGTATTAATGTAATTGTTTTTTTTTTTACCTTTGTCCCAGACTTTAAATCTTAAAGGGGTCATATGATGCGATTTCAAGTTTTCCTTTCTCTTTGGAGTGTTACAAGCTGATTGTGAATAGACAAGATCCCTGAAGTTGCAAAGACTAAAGTCTCAAAACCAAAGAGATATTCTTTATCAAAGTTAAGACTCTGCCACACACCCCTAAAACACGCCCCCACATATCTAGGTCACTATGTGGGAATATTAGCATAATGCGCCCAAATGTGCACGCAAAGAAAGAAGGCGTGGTTTCAGTAACCGCAGTTAGTGTTGAAGC
>NW_015542375.1:261968-273795 GCF_001515605.1 Sinocyclocheilus anshuiensis | reverse complement strand
GGCTTGAACTGATGGTAAAACTAATGACATTATTTACTGTCTTTACATTTATTTTGAAAGCTGAAGCTCGCGATTATGGTAAGGGGCGTTACATTTCCGACGAGTGCTTGCGGTGTTCGGCCAATCACAATGCACTGGGTCAGCTGGCCAATCAGAGCAGACTGCGCTTGTCAAAGGAGGGGGCTTTGTTGGAAACTAGGTGTTTGAGAGAGGCGGGGCATAGAGAACCTACAATAATGTACAGTATTTGAAAAATAATGTGTTTTTTGAACATTAAAGCATGTCAACATATTCTGTTACACCAAATACACAAAATAATGATCTTTAAAAAAGCATCATATGACCCCTTTAAAATTTGAAAATCCAACATAAAAAGTATGACTATATCAATATTTATTGTGTGAAAATAATTTATAAATAAATATTATTTATATTATTATTTATTTTACCTCTATTAAGTTTGTTTTCATTTACTAATTTCATTTACTACTATTATTATAATTATTTTTTTAATTAGATTTTATTAATTTATTATTTTACACTTGTCCTAGACTTTCAATCTTAAAAAATAAAAAATATATTGTTTTGATTAGATTTAGATTCTATTAGATGTTATCTTTTTACCTTTGTCACAGACTTTGAATCATTAAATAATTGAAAATATGAATTTTACACAGATACTAATTTTTCCACAACAATTTTACCTCAAGTTTGTGTTCGTTTAACAATGTTTAAAAATGCTTTTTGTTGTTTATTGTTAGATTTAGATTTTTATTAGATTTTATTATTTTACCTTTGTCTCAGACTTTCAGTTGTAAAATATAAAATCCACCATAAAAATATGACCACATCAGTGCTATTGTGTGAAATAAATAATATTAATTTTACGCAAATTGCATCCCTTAGTTGTGGCATCATTTTCACCATAACCAACTTAATATACTATTAAGTTTGTGTTTGTTTACCAAGGTTTCTTTTTTATCGTTTTTATTAGATTTAGATATTATTATTTTTCCATTAGCCCATATTTTATCCTATAAATCCAGCATAACCAGCATATGACCGTATCAATGTTATTGTATGAACATTTTCATCACAACCAAAAATTTTACCTCTATTAAATTTGTGTTTTTGTATTTTTTTTCTAGTCATTGAAGAGCTTGAGATGAAAGTGAGGCGTGATGTGTGAAGAAAACAAAAAAAGATCAAGGTAAATATCACTTATTCCATTTTATTTTGCTGTTTTAAGTGTGTCCTTTTCTTTAAAAATGTAATTTAATTGTGTTTATTTAGAATATCATGAAAGGCTAGCTATCAAATTAAAGACAAAAGAGAAATATTTATTTATTCATTTGTTTGTTTGTTTCAATTTTGTTTTTTATTTTTATTTAGCTAATATTTATTTATTTATTAATTTATTTGTCCATGTTTCCAAACGTATAAAACTTAATGTCACAATGTAATCAGGCATAATTTGAGATGTGGTGGAAATGACATTTGTTCGTGTTGAATATTATTTGTATTTAAATGAGAATATGAAAAGTGTGTTTTAAGGGAGTTTCCACAGAACCCATAATTGAAGAAACATCTTTTTCATTTGTCAGATTAAATAAGACGTCTTCTCTGACTCTGGCGCATTAAGCATTAAAAGCCTTCCCAGACAACCTTCAAAATTAAATCAAGTTTGAGATTAAAGTTTCCTTCAGGCTCTGTTGTTGGCTTATTTTTTAAGTTTGCATAAAGATGTTATCCCATTATAATGAATATTGGCATGGCAGATTCCTGTGCTGAACTGGCACGGGTTTTTCCTTCAGGACGGATTCAGACACACATGTGATGTTTCTGCCAAGGGCCCAAGCACAAGCCCTGTGGTCCTGGAGAAGAATCAATAAGGCCGCACAAGACAGAAGAAAAACAGAGAGAGAAGCAGACACAGACAGTCAACATGAAACGAGGTAAGAAACCCATTTTACTGCCATAATCTATTTCTGAGGTAAACAAGATATTCAGAGAGAAAGAAAATAGGATGGGATTTTGGTTTTGTCCATTGGGGATCGTGAAAGGTGGGCATTTCATACCAGAATGGTTTCTGTATGCACACGTTTTTGTATTTTATTTATTTATTTATTTATTAGAAATAACATGCACTGATAAACCATTCACAATAAGAACAACAACTTTTTATTTTCTTTTTTAATCCATGGACATCATGAAAACTTTATGTTTTATATAAGAACAGTCTTTTTTATATTTATATACTTGTATGTATTTGTATGTGGAAATTAGGGATGCACCGGTTGGCCAGCCATAAATCAGAACCAGTCGGTTTTTGCTTATAATGCGCGATCGGCAACCGGATGGTTTTTTGTGCGCCCGCGTGCACAGACCACATTGTAATCATTCGCGAACATGTCATTTGTGTGCAAGTATTTCGAAATCTGTGCGCAGGATGTGAAGATTGCAATCTGCAATGTCTGCAAAGGACAAGTTAATCGCGGAGGAACAACAGCGAAGACATTCGGCACAACAAACACAGAAAAACAGATACCAAGAAGCGAGCAGCCGCTGGTGTATTGGCGCACAAATAAGGGTGCGTTTCCACTGGCACGGAGCGAGCGTTTTCAATTCATTCCTATGGAAGTTGAGCCTAACAAGCTTGCGTGATGCATTATGGGATTGAAAGCGCTGAGAGCGGCCGAGAGCGTCATAAAGTTTGAGCATTCCTCGACTTTATGCAAATATCGAGCGAAAAACGCCGGGCGACAACCAATCGCTGTGGAGAAAAAAGATGAAACGCAAACAGGGTGTAAACATTGTTTTAGAGGCGTGCTCTGCCCTAAATTTGGCACACCCCAAAGCAGTGGCGTTGTGTGAGCGCAGATTTGACGCTGTAGTGGAAACGCACCGTAAGAGCCTGCTGACGTTTGTTCAGCTCAGCTTCTCACGTGTTGGATGAGAAACGAAACGGACTAACTTGTGACAAAGCTGAAATGCTTCTTTTTGTAAAGAAGAGCTTGCATGCATTTTTGAAAAGCCAGAAGTAAACGTCAGTTCTGTATAGGATGATTATTTTTATTTTACCTTAAAATGACATTGACTTCATTTGATTTAAAAAGCACCTGCTGTAGCATCTTTGTTTTACTCGTTGCACTAAACATTCTTTGATTTGACATTTTGGAATAGTTTATTTATATAGCCTACTTTGGTTTTATTTAGTTTCACTGGTAAAGACCTTTTTTCTTTACACCAAATTTAACAACATCTTTGTTTGGACGGTTGAATGTGTGTGGATTGTGTTGTTTGGATTGTAGAACTATGCAGTTGTCTTTTAATTTCACATGGTTACAGTTAATGTTTTCATTTAAGGCTAGTCTTATGTAGTTTCAACCCAATTTAAAAACAAAAGCTAAATGCTGATGTCAGTACCGTCTATGTTTGTATTGAACGAACGTACTGCGCAGTTACTGCCGTTAATTTCAGATGGATACAGTTATTGTTTTCAATAGCCAAAAGCCAGTTTGGCATATTAAATACCAAATAAACATCTTGTTTATGTATACTTTCATTCTTTCTTTGGTTATTGCTTAAAGAAAAATAAACGGAATTGGCCAGTTTGCTTGTAAAAAAATCGGTATTGGAATCGGCCATGAAAAATCATGATTGGTGCATCACTAGTGGAAATAACATGCAGTGGACGGATGTATGTATTTCATTAATTAATACATTTTTATATATATATAATTTTTTATTTTTTTTATTTTGCGGGAATAACATAATAAAAGTTCAGATTCTTAAAAACAAATTAATTGATTGATTGATTGAGTTATTGATTGAATAGCATTCACTGATGAATCCTTCACTATAAGAACAGAAACGTTTATTTTATCCATGGGGATCATGAAAAGTGGGCGTTTAATCAGAATCAGAAAGAACTTTATTGCCAAGTATGTTTGCACATACAAGGAATTTGTTATAATGTCACAAGCTTCCCGTACACAGAGACAACAACAACACACAGATAATAAAAATAAGACGTGAATAAAATACACATGCATAAATATAAACCACAAAAAAAGAATAAATTGCATGGTCAATATCAAGAATGGTCTCTGTATAGTATTTATTTATTATTATTATTATTATTTATAACATTCGCTGGATCCAAGTATAGATATTTATTTTTTTTTTATTGTAGTTTTTTTGGTTTTTGATTATAACATGAACAGGAGGTCATTTTTGTTTGTTTGTTTATTTGAATACCATGCAATATATTATCCATGGGAATCATGAAAAGTGAGCGCTTAATAGAAGAATGGTATCTGTATTGTTTATTTATTTATTTATTTGGGAACAATAATTGGGGGGGGGGGGGTATATGCACTAATGAATCATTCACAATAAGAGTAGGAACATTTAAGTATATTTTGATTTCATGCATATTTCACACACTGTATTTCTGTCTTTTAAAGTAGAACAAACGCTGTAAAATCCTGATCGTCCATGAACGTCCATAGTGTCGACACCAGACAATCCCATAAACCCCTCCGGACAGCGAGTCCATACAGACACACATTCAACCTCTACTAATTGAATTCAGCACTAATTAAGATGATAATGAGATGCGCTGATGATAACGATCCGACCCCTGCGGCTGGAGTTCTGCGTGGTCAGCAGATGTTTTTCAGTCCCTTCAGACCGAATGAGCAAATCGTTGTGTTTGCACGAGTCTGACTAATAGAAACATCACGCTAATATTCACCTCACCGTTTCAGCCTCAATGAGGCCCTTTCACATTCAAACGCACACAATAATGAAAGGCAATATCTAGAAAATCTAATTCTATATATATTGCATCCTTTAGACGGAGAATAATAAGTAAAAATCTAAAGGGAAATTACAAAGCGAGGAGAAACGAGGCGATTGGCTATTATAATGCAAACAGCCTCCTAGAAAGGCAATTGTTTGTGTTTTCAACGCAGTGATATTTCTCCATCTGGTTTGATTTGGTTTATTGTTCATGAGTTTTCTAGCAGCTTTTCTATCAAAATACTACTTGTAAAGCCTCGCAAGCACACACCAACTCAATCTCATAAAAGCATTCGGAATGAAAAACATGCACACAAGCATTCACAGATAAACTAAAGCCGGACAAACAAATTCATGATTGAAGTTCTTAAGCTCTCCGACTGCAGTAAATCCCATATTGCAGCTCAACTGCAGACTTTGGCGTGTTTTCTGCTTCGTTCCGCTGCATTTTCATCCGTTCATGCATGTCTCATCCAGGCAGGTATGATAATTAAAGCTGTGTTTTTTTTTATTGATTTTGACCAGCGGAGCAGACTGTGAGCACACGACATAACGCTTGATGCAGAAATCATGCGAGAACGGCCTGCATGCACAATGTGGACATGTTTTTAGCATTTAGAGACAATGAACATAGTAAACATCCTCTCATTTACTGTACATGTTATTTAAGCATAAACTTGCTTTGCATGCTAAAAGTCCAAAAAATGGTGTAGAAGCAATTTTCACTTAGAAACTGCTAGTAAATTTCACAAATAAATCCAAAGAAATGGCAAGTAACATCATTTTCAAGTAGAAAAACTAAACTATTTTCTTATAGAAATTAATACTTTTATTTAGCAAGGATGCTTTAAATTGATCAGAAGTGATGATAAAGACATTTGTAATGTTACAAAAGATTTCTGTTTCAGATAAATGCTATTCTTCTGAACTTTCTATTCATCAAAGAAACCTGAAAAAATTCTACTCAGCTGTATAATATAATAATAATAATAGTAAATGATTTTGAGCAGCAAATCAGATTAGAATGGCTGCAATATAACAAAGAGTGAAAAATTTAAGGGGGTCTGAATACTTTCCGTATCCACTGTATATGTATATATATATATATATATATATATATATAATGAAGGCAAAAAAAGTCTGTCTGAGATTTTTTCTTTCAAATGAGCTTTTTTAGCAGGCTCCTAGCAAATTGTCACCAGAAAGTTTTGAAAATAGGGCATTTAATAACTGACTAATAACCTTTTCTTTGCCATTGAAGTGAAATTGCTGAACCTGATAAAAATGCATTTAGGAGAAAAAAATCTCAGATTGACTTAGAGGTTTCTGCATCTGAAGTCTTCATATATGTAGGGAAATTTACTTCAATATTACGCCAGGTTGTTTGTTTTGTTTCTTCTTCTGTCCAAACCAATAGGGACATTTTCTGAATTTCAAGGATGACAGCTCACATTTACACTGCATTTATAGTACTTTTATTGTTCTAAAAGCTGCTCTAAAAGTGTTGAAATGAGATTTTGCAGGTTGTATGTTCACTTTCTACAGCTGGAGGTCAAATCCAATTAAACGTCTTCTTCAGTATATATGTTAAAAACTGTGTTAACTGAAGAGAATCAGCGGTGAGTTTTAGCGGTCTGGTGTTTAAGTTGATGGAGTCTCACACACATTAAAGGGGTCATATGATGCTTTTTTAAAGATAAAGAATATCTCTTTGGTTTTGAGACTTTAGTCTTTGCAACTTCAGGGATCTTATCTATGCACAATCAGCTTGTAACACTCCAAAGAGAAAGGAAAACTTGAAATCGCATCATATGACCCCTTTAAAGTTGTGGTTTGTCACGCGTGACGCTGTTTTGCTGCTACTGGAGTCTGTAAGTTCCCCCGAGAGCGATCGCTCTTCCTCCTCAGTCCGTCTTCCCTTTTCACCTGCAGTCAAACGATCCGTCGATAGATCCATGGCTCCTCTGCGGGTCGAGTCCCGTCCCACACGCAGTGGATCTCCTGACAAAGATCAGTCCTTCCTCAAGCGACAGATCGATGAGTGTTAGAGGAAGCATCACTGATCATCTGCACGCGTGATTTGAGCGCTGTGTATTGGTGTCACTTCATTGATTAACCTCAGGTTTTATTGTTTTGTTTTGTTTTTTCAGAAATGCACCTTCAAAATTCAACTCTGGCAACTCTGACATGAGCGCTTTTGTTTAACAGGTAAAATTGTGTGTAAACGGGTAAATCTCTGTGAATCAGAAACTAATCGGGGTCATATTTCAAAAGGAAAAAAATCTGAGTATGTATTGTGTATTATACACAAAAAGTCTGTTTTAGGAGCATTGTGACTTTTTATTTATTTGCATTATTTTCTAAAAGCTCATTATGGAAAAGCAAAAAAAAAGAAATCAGTTTTAAAAATAAAAAAATTAAAGGGTGAATCTCTCTGAATTAGTAATAAATGCAGGTCATATTTCACCTCATAATCAAAAGGAAAAGATATGAATATTTTATTGTATATTATATATTTTTAAAAATGTAAAAAAGCTCAAAATGGAAAATTTTTTTGTTTACATTATTATCCAAATCCTCATTATGGACAAAAAAATGTAAAAGTTTCAAAAAATGAAATATTAAATTGTAAACTATTTGGGGTTTTCCCCTTACGTTTTTTTACTGTATTAAACTATTATACTTTATATGATTATTTTTGTGTTAATCATCCGATTATGGTTTTCATTATATTCTTAATAATATCCCACACTAATATGGTATTTGGCTTTTTTGCGGTTAACATAAAAATTATGGTTGTCTTTACTGTCACACTATGCTTTACAGTTAGGAGACATCTGAAATACTTATATAGTGTATATTACTTTATAATATGATAATCATCAAGTTATGATTCTTATTAGATTCTCATTATTGTCACACTAATATGGTTTTAAAGTTAGGATACATTTGACATTTTTAATTTACATAAATTCTCATTACTGTAAAGCAACAAAAAAAAACTTTGTTTAAAAATTAAACCTTATTTAAAATACAAATATTGTGGAGTTTTTTTTTTTTTTTGTCTTCATTTTTGAAGATTCTTTTTTAGTCACCGAATTAAAATATTTTACTTCACAACATATTTTTTTATGTTAATCATCCAATTATGATCCTCATTAGATTCTGATTATTGGCACACTAACGTGTTTTACAGTAATGAGAATAATGGACATGACAAAACTCAAAAGGCAAACATCTGGCACACTACGATAATTTGTTGTTTCAGAGGAAGCAAAGGGAAAAAACGCTTCTTACTCGAAAACCTCTCAGATGTGAGATCCTCAGGAGGTTTCTGAAGAAAGAGATCCAGCAGAAACGACTGTTCGTGTGAACGCTGTGTTTATACCGGCCTTTTACAGTCGTGTTTCTCCAGCACATATTAATGATGCATGTCAATGATAGGCTGCAGCAGTTATTTGCTCTGACATGCAGTTACGGTGATCCTAAAACACTGTTAATATTTCATTTCTTGTATGTATTTTTCACAGACAGTTCCACTGGTCCTCTGTTTTCCGCCTCTACAGAAAGACCTTCACTTTTTTGCTATTACCGGAACCTAAATGTCATTATATCACGGGGGTGTGATTTCAGCTGTTCGGTGACCTTGTTTTACTAGTTAATGGCTTTTCCGTGTGGCTGTTTGGGAAAGAAATATAAAGTGTAGTGCACAGGTTTGGTGTGTGAGTTCTACTGGATGTGATCACACACTGAATAAGACTAATGGCTGAGGATTTCAACACCTTAGTGGCTTTCTGTGAATTGTGCACGCTGTTCAAAGCCTTTAGACTCTGATGCCATTATTTTAATAAAAAGAGAAAACACTTTCTTGTGAATATCTTGTTTCGCTGGACAAAAGTGAGGTTAAATGGAAAGCAAATGCACCCTTGAATTCTTCTTTTTAAGGCAAGATATCACAGGTGAATAGGGTAAACCAATTAACTAATAGATATTACTAATAGCTGATTGATTACATTAATAATGTAACGATTTTTTTATTTATAACCAGAATCATTAGATGACATTAAAAAACTTTGGTAAACTTTAGTATAGGGACCAGTTCTCACTATATTAACTAGTTGTTTATTAGCATGCCTATTATTAACATATTGGCTGTTTATTATGTGCATATAAAGCACATATTTTGCATGACCATATCCCTAATCCTATCCAATACCTAAACTTAACAGTTACCTTACTAACCATTAATAAGCAGTAAATTAGTTTGAGGCCAAAGTTGTAGTAAATGGTTTGTTAATAGCAAGAATTGGACCTTAAAATAAAGTGTGACCAAAACTTTTTTAAAGATCACAGTGCAGCCCCCCAAAAACTGATTAATTATAAATGTAAATCTTTACTAATCTTTGCCACTAGCTTTCAAACCACTATGTTTTACCCATTTATTAGCAAGCCATTTTTAATCATTTAAAACATTATAAAATTTAGTATGATCACTTTTTGTTGTTTCATTTTTACGTTACGCTGAATGACGATGGAACATTATTTCACCCGTATTTTGACGTTTTAACATTTGAACATTTGACATTTGAAACATAAAAGTAGACACTTTACTTCAATTTAATGTGATTTCTATGTATATACAATTACTTTTGTAACTTTAATTTTATGCAAACACCAAAATTGTGTTTTTTTCAATATGCACAATTAAATATGCACTTTGCATAATATTCCAGAAAATTGTTTGATTTCAATGACATATTAGATTTAAAGAATTTTAATTTGATGTACTAAAATAACTAAAACTGAAATAAAAATTAATACAAAATATTTAAACATTTAAAGACATTTTTAAAAATCTAATACAACTTTAACAGGAAATAAAAAATAATTCCAAATATTAATAAAAACTATAATAGTATCTCCATCATACTACAATAGCACTGGTTCCAAGCAGTGTTATTGTAGTATTTGTATACTGTTGTGTGAAAAAGTTTTTGCCCCCTTCCTGTTAATTTTTTGGTTTTTTTGCGTATTTGTCACACTTGAATGATTCAGCTCAAACTAATTTTAATATTACACAAAGATAACCAAAGACTAATGGCTGAGGATTTCAACACCTTAGTGGCTTTCTGTGAATTGTGCACGCTGTTCAAAGCCTTTAGACTCTGATGCCATTATTTTAATAAAAAGAGAAAACACTTTCTTGTGAATATCTTGTTTCGCTGGACAAAAGTGAGGTTAAATGGAAAGCAAATGCACCCTTGAATTCTTCTTTTTAAGGCAAGATATCACAGGTGAATAGGGTAAACCAATTAACTAATAGATATTACTAATAGCTGATTGATTACATTAATAATGTAACGATTTTTTTATTTATAACCAGAATCATTAGATGACATTAAAAAACTTTGGTAAACTTTAGTATAGGGACCAGTTCTCACTATATTAACTAGTTGTTTATTAGCATGCCTATTATTAACATATTGGCTGTTTATTATGTGCATATAAAGCACATATTTTGCATGACCATATCCCTAATCCTATCCAATACCTAAACTTAACAGTTACCTTACTAACCATTAATAAGCAGTAAATTAGTTTGAGGCCAAAGTTGTAGTAAATGGTTTGTTAATAGCAAGAATTGGACCTTAAAATAAAGTGTGACCAAAACTTTTTTAAAGATCACAGTGCAGCCCCCCAAAAACTGATTAATTATAAATGTAAATCTTTACTAATCTTTGCCACTAGCTTTCAAACCACTATGTTTTACCCATTTATTAGCAAGCCATTTTTAATCATTTAAAACATTATAAAATTTAGTATGATCACTTTTTGTTGTTTCATTTTTACGTTACGCTGAATGACGATGGAACATTATTTCACCCGTATTTTGACGTTTTAACATTTGAACATTTGACATTTGAAACATAAAAGTAGACACTTTACTTCAATTTAATGTGATTTCTATGTATATACAATTACTTTTGTAACTTTAATTTTATGCAAACACCAAAATTGTGTTTTTTTCAATATGCACAATTAAATATGCACTTTGCATAATATTCCAGAAAATTGTTTGATTTCAATGACATATTAGATTTAAAGAATTTTTCTCTTTAACACTCCAAAAATCAGAAAATACTGCCAAGAGCCAGAAAAAAGTACAGTTTTAAGTGCTGCTGAAGTGGAGAAACAGACTCATTTTGACAAAACAGCCTTTAAAAATGTATTGTAATTGAAATACAGACGCAAATAGATAAAGAGCAATGAAATAAACCCTTAAATGTGTATTCTGGATGTCTTGCCTTAAAAAAAATAAGATGTTTCTCCTGAGGATTTAATTTGAACTCAATTCTTCTGTTTTTCTAAAGTTTCTATTTTTATTCATCTGTATGGAATGTTAGGTGAGTTATTCAAGAGCGGCCTGTGAGATTTTCTCCAGTTGTTGGATGATAAAGACGGAGCCGTTATTAAATGCACAATGGCATTACAGTTGCCAACTTAAACAAATGCATCTGCCAATAACCATGAGGCCCAGAGTTGTGCCTTAATATTGCATCTTATCCGCAGATTAATCACGTTAAATGTAAAAAATGACACTGGATCCAGCCAATGGTGCATTGGCAGCGAAGCAGACAGAAAATGACACGCCATTAATTACCATGACTAATTACAAAGCCCTCCACCCCCGTCACCATGATGACCACATTCGACTTCATTCCGAGTTTGTTCATTACAGCATCTGACCTCAGGATTCTGAACGGGGAATCGGAACGAAGAAACATCTGCTGTGTGAAGTTCACCTGTCATAATATCGTACTACAGTTCATTTTGTGATCCGACAGAAGCTGTGCACTGCATATTACTTTGTTTACTCTCAATGAGGCTCATTAATGACTCGGAGGAGTGAAATTTCACATTTGGATGGCATTGAGTGGTTGCCAGGGTATTGCTTTGAGGTTGCTACGGTGTTCTGGGTGGTTGCTAGGTGGTTCCAGGCAGGGTTATTAATTAATTAAAA
>NW_015542375.1:232566-261485 GCF_001515605.1 Sinocyclocheilus anshuiensis | reverse complement strand
TCTTTCTTATTGTTGAATCATGAACACTGACCTTAATTGAGGCAAGTGAGGCCTGCAGGTCTTCAGATGTTGTTCTGGGTTCTTTAATGACCTCCTGTATGAGTCGTTGTTGCGCTCTTGGAGTAATTTAAAGGCCGGTCACTCCTGGGAAGGTTCACCACTGTTCCAAGTTTTCTCAATTTGTGGATAAAGGCTCTGACTGTGGTTCGCTGGAGTCCCAAAGCCTTAGAAATGTCTTTATAACCCTTTCCAGACTGATACATGTCAACTATTCTGTTTCTCATCCGTTCTTGAATTTCTTTAGATCGCGGCATGATGTGTTGCTCTTTAAGCATGCTTCACTTTGTCAGACAGGTTCTATTTAAGTGATTTCTAGATTCAACAGGTCTGGCAGTAATCAGGCTTAGGTGTGGCTAGTGAAATTTAACTCAGGTTTCTAAAATAATGTGCTTAATCACAGTTCTTTCATGATTTAACAGGAGCGGGCAATACTTTTTCACATAGGGCCAGGTAGGTTCGGACAGCTTTTTTCCCTTAATAAATTAAATCATCATTTAAAAACTGCATTTTGTATTTACTTGCATTATCTTTGTGTAATATTAAAATTTGTTTGACGATCTGAAGCTTTTAAGTGTGACAAATATGCAAAAAAAATGTATACTGCATACGGTATACTGTTATAGTTTTTATTAATGTTTTGAATTAGCTTTTATTTTTTATTTTCAGTTTTTCATTTCATTTTTTTTTTCATTTTCAGTTTTTAAATTTAGTTTAATTTTAAGTAACTTTGTAATGATGTTAAGTCATTTTTATAAATTTTAGTTTTTTAAACATATATATATACAGTATTAAGTTATTTAAGGTTAATTTATTTTCATTTCAGTTTTAGTTTTTATTTATTTTCACTTAATCATTTCAGCATTTATTCACTAATAAATCCAATTAATCCAGTAATAAATCCAGTTGCCAAAGCAACATTTCAATTTTTTTTTTATTTAGTTTTCTTCTTTTTTTTCTTTTTTTTCAATTAACAAAAATATTTAGAATATTTTAGTTAACGATGCCCTGGCCCAAGTCTTGGATTGTTTGTGCTTTATCTTATGTTGTCTTTATAAATTAAGTAAATTATTACAATTAAATATTATTGTCAATTCTTCTACACCATTGATTTATTTGTCTACGTACTCAAAGGTTGGCTGCAGAAATCGACATAAAAGCCGTGTCCAAATCTGTTGCAATGCGAATCATTTCATGCGACGTGCTTTGGGTTTTTCTGCTCTTCTTTGCAAGCCGCTTCATCTTTGTATTGATTGTTCACGAATGAAAGAATAACACAAAGCTTTTCCTGAGCTGATTAAAAATTATGGTTTATCTAAGGCATTCTTCCACACATGGCTTCAGAGAAGCATTTCATACGAGAGCGTCTTTGAAGAGCGACGCCAAAGGGGTTTTCTGTCAATAATGAATAACAGTTTATTTCCTTTATGAAGCTTGTGAAAAGAGGACGGCTAAACCGAATCAATGAGGAAAGGCAAAGACAGGCGAGCGCAAACAGACTTCATCTGCCTAATCAATGACGTCTTGAGTGTGACGAGTTGATTTTACGCCGGGCGACATTTCTCCCTGCAGACTTGAAGGTTCGGCCCTGGTGCTGCTGTAGGTCTTCCTTAATTTATGTCCTTTTTTTGCAGTATGTTTCTGGAGATGGTGCCGGTTCATGGAAGGGTGGAGACATCTGTTCCTTGATGAGTGCTGAAAGGTCACCTTCTACCCACAGCCACGCTCCCAGAGGAGTCGACCCGAGTCACGCTGCCGCACTCAACTGACATTTGCTTTTCAGAGGGGACAATCTGGCAATGAACTGAAAATTGAAAGGAGGGAAAGAGGGCCAAATCTTTCATTCCAATCTCATGTGACTCTCAAGAAAGAGAGAAGAGTCTACTTTGTCAAAAAAAGGCTGTTCTTTAAGTTCAGCTTGTGCTTTTCACTAGATATAAAGACATTTGAATTGCATATAAAATATCCATGCATTTGGATTTCACAGTTTTAACATAAACTGATAAACCTAATGTGATGCATATTTATCAGTCATACATATTTCTGTAATAGTACCAAAGGTATTGTAGTTGATAAAATGTTACTTGAAATAGAATAAACATGAAATAAAATATGAAAAAAACTGAAACTTTTTTCAGCTTTTCTCATTTTTATTTAGTTTAACTAGATGTACTAAAACTAAAACTGAAATAAAAATGAATAAAATATGCATATTAAAAATAAATAGACATATTTAAAAAGCCAATTAAAAATCACATACAGCAACACACAACAAAATGACTAAATCTGTTAAAATACTAAAAAATGATTATAAAGTTTATATGTTTATCATGTATAAACCCAATTTGATTCAATCTTATCATTTTAAGCAAGTTCCATTATTTTAATAAAATAAATTTTAAAATATGATTACTTAAAATCAAATAGATGGACATGGTTTATAATAAACTGTGCAATGTTTTTTTTTCTGACCTGTTTCATTTATGTTTGACATGCATCACATTAAATCTATTCACATTTTGTCCTGTTAAAACTGTGTAATCCAAACGCATGGAAATTTTTATATGCAATTCAAATACATAAATCATAAAGTTAGGCCTAAATATTTTTGAGTGCATAATAATGCAATGCAATGGCCTCCGTTGTGTTCATAACACACTGAATAAACATCATTTTACTGGTGAGAGTGACTCTAGAGGCCAAGAAATTAACTCAACATAATGATTCATTTAATTCAAAGCATTTAGAATAAAAATGGCAGCCTCACAGATGGAGTCAAACTCTCAAATTAGATGCAATCATCATTCAGACATAATTTGATATTAATTTTATGTGACTAATTGAAATGCCATTAAAATATAAGCTGTAAAAATGAAAGATTGGTAATCTTCCCATGGCATTACACAGAGGGAGTGTGTTTTTAGAGAATTTCTTGGCTCATGGAGATTTTAATTACTAAGAGCCGTCCTCTTGGAATTGGGTTCTTCATTAGAAATGGTGTTATTTAGCTCGTCGTTTTTTCACAGAATAGCTCGTGAAGCACATTTGACCTGAGTAATGTGATATGAACAGGCAAAATTAAGTACTTTTTTTTGTTTTACTTTTTTTTTGGCAGGTGCTCGAGTGAAAAAAGGGGGCATCCCTCTCATAATCATTTATAAAAATGAAGGTTACACACTGTAGAACGTCTTTTAAGCACACCTGGTAACACTATTGGGCAGAGTCATTGAATGATTCACTCAACCGATTCATTCAAACTAGCTGATTTATTCATGAACGAAGTGACCACTGTCTTTATGAACGGGTCATTGAATCATTGAGAATTTGTTTAAAAACACTGAATCATTTTAAAACGAAACACTTCTCTGTGTTGCTGGGTTTGCTATGCTTTGTTTGGGACGTTTTTCATTGGCAAAATATAGTCAAAATTGACAATATTGAGTCTGAAAAGTGTAACTTCTTGTTATTGAACTGTTTAATCCATATCACTAATAGTCACAGATATTTGGGAAAACAGCACTTTTGCTTGTGTGATATTGCTTAACTATATTTAGAATAAATATAAAAAACAAAAAAGCATATACAGGCATTTCCAACCCTTGCATAATGCTATTTTACGCCAACACCAGAATAGCTTGCTTGCTTAATGCTTGAAATATATGCAATGACAGGATTTGTTTTCCTGTCTTTTTTAGCGTCTAGCTGCTGATATATTGTTGTAAACTCATTGCACCATCTGTTGGATATTCCATGAGCGCTGGATATTGGCGCAAGCTTCAAATCAACCAACGTTAAACCAAACAAACTCGGGCTTTATTTCCACAGATAAAAGGCTGTATTTAGAGAGCGCTGTTTACTGACTGGGAGAATCAGGCTGTTTAAGGCCACGTCTGATTCTAAACCATGTAGAAACAAGTGGCCATCTGGATGACAGGCGACCGGTCAGGAACAGCCTAGAGGTCAGTGTCACTCATTACAGCTTGATTTCAAACACGCCTAAAGGCATTTTTACTAAACAATTGTAAAAATATACTTTTGAGACTTTTTAATGAGTTTATTGAAAAGTCATTGACTTTATTTGAACTCAGCAGCACAATTGTGTTACAGAAGGTCTAGAAAGTCCTGTTTGCTTATTATAAACAGTGATTTTCTATCACCAAACTGATATTTGCTCTCTCTTCAGTAAATAAATTACTGTGCAGGAACTATTTACTTCAAAATGCAGCGGAGAGTCAGAAATTACAGTACATAAATCATACATTCATCCCCTTTAAATCCGGCTAGATAAATTCGAGATTTCTCTGGGCCTGACGGGTCAATAAGCAAGAGTAGCGCCTTTAGCACACTCCCTTAAAATACGAGTTCACACGCTATTGAATGTGTTTCTCTTAGCATTAAAGAAATGCTTTATGATCTATTACGGTGTCAACAGCACCATGAATGTATTACACAGCGAGCGCAGAGCCTCAGGTTGAGAAATTATTCGATTTTAAAAGAGAATAACAGAACAAAAGTGAAACCAACAACAGTACAGTGCTACATGTTGATGGGTTATCTGTGCCACTGTGAGTTGGATTACATTAATGCATATGCATTAGCAATTCTACATAACCATGAGGTTTACAGTGGTGCATGAGAGTGGATGAAATGCATTTCAGTAATTGAGGGGGAAGGCTGATTATTAGACATCAGAACATATTTTATTTGTTTCTAATATCTCCAGAGATAAACATTAGCTAAGAGTTAACAGGGGTCATTAGACTGTTGAAGATGAAAAGCATTCACATTTCGATGAAGATGTAAACTAACAAATGTGGAAATGTGTAGAGCCCAAAAATGTCTTTCCAAATCTGTATGCATTTTTTTCTTCCGCACATGGATAGATGCAGTAGATGGAATGGAATGTTTTAGTTGAACATTCAGCTAACATTTTTTAAATGTTACACTTGTTTTAGAATTTTGAAAGAACATTTAAAAGTAACGATCCCATAATGTTTGCAAAATGATCAAACGGAATGTTGCTTACCTTGACGTTTGCGTAACCAAGAAAAATATTTTTCTTTTTCTTTTATTTTTTTAAATGCTACAATTTTAAAACTAGACAATTTGAACGTTGAAGGAGCATTCAGAAATAATGTTTTTATAACTTAATGAGGATTTTAGCCAAATGTTTTTAGAACATTTTTGTTAGTTGGGTATAATGAAAGTCAATGGGAACTGTTTGGCTGTTTTAGCCAAAAATTAAACCGCTAAAACAGATTTTAAAGAATGTTGGTAACCAACAGTTTTAGTTCTCATTGATTTCCATTGTATTTTTTTGTCCATATAATAAAAAAGTTAATGAGAACCATGGGCGTGTCGCTTGGCCATTTTTAGGGGGGCTATAGCCTTGCATACTTGAGCTATGGAAAGAGGGTTGTATTAGAAATGCAAACGGTAAACTTTTGTGTTTGTACAGTAAAACAGGTTGTGTGTGAGATCATGAAGACTTGAATTTGGCTTATTCAGTACTCAAATGTTATACCTATCTATGCAATACAGTGGAATACTGCAATAAGTTTAGTATACGACTCCTATTAATCAAACATATTTTATCTTATTTATATATATTTATTTATTATTAGGCTATTATTATTACACCCTCACTGGGGGCTGAGCCCCCCTAACATGAAAATCCTAGAATCGCCTCTGATGAGAACCGAAACGGTTTAGTTACCAACATGACATGACATGAAGGTGAGTAAATAATGACAGGATTTTCAGTGTTCAGCCAAAAATTAAACTGCAGTCATTTGCTTTTGTATACAAAATGATTACATAATTTCAGTTTATGGTTGGACTAGCCATTTAAGACCAAAGTAATATTGATATTTAGCTTTCCAGATATTTCTGAACCCTTTTTAGCATTTCTATGTGGGAACATGTTCAGATTGAAGTCTCTAACAGTTCTTCAAAAGTAAAACTCTTTGCTGAAGTTCTCAGACCTTGACCTCTGTGTTTAACTTCATTTGCAGTGATGGTGGAGTCAGACTGTTACAGACTGCATTTCCACTCGATTAGAAACATCAGCAGGGTTTCGGCGGGACGAACTCTGTCATCTGTTATGTGATTTGCTCATTCACCCACAGGGAAACAAATGGGAGAAGTTTTGCATTGTTCAACTTGAGCGAAGCGTTCTGTGGCGTCTGTGAAAGATGAACTTCACGGTAAAGTGCTTTATGAGCTGCTTCATTTTGACTGTCAAGAATGAAGCTGCTTTCCTCTAATTTACTGAAGAAGATTTTAGTAATAGATGTAGACTTTCAGAACTATGGAAGCTTGTTTTAGCCACAGAATAAAACATTTAAAAAGGGTAATTGCGACATAAATAGAATAAATGCAAAAATAAAACCATGTGAATGATATATGAACAAACCCCTCAATAAAAAACCTTCAGAATACAGATAGGAATAAAACTGATACGTTTGGTGTTTGTAAGTGCTTCTGAAGTGGAGAATGAAAACTAATTTTGAGAAAATTATCTTTGAAGGTATATATTGTATTAAAATCTATAGACGTGAATAGATGAAGCGTAAAAAAGTCTGAAAAAAGACATGGAAGCAAAATAGTTTCTAAACTAGTTTTTAAACCCTGGCATTGAAGGCATAGAACTTAATAGAGACGCTATGACATGTCCCTACTAATATCCAGCAAGCAATCGTTTTGATCAAACAATTAAATATATGTGAATGTAACCACTGTTGTTGTAATTTCAGCCGCATCTGAAATAGTTCATACATTGATATCACCTGAGAAGTTAAAGAAATGTGCTAGAAAACCATGTGCTTTCAAGGACGCACATTTAATACATGTGTGGAGTAAGAACATAAATAAGATCTGAAGTGTTTGAAACAAATGAGCACAGTTCAGCTGAATGATAAAGTGTACCCTCTTCAACTTTATGTGTTCATCTGCTCTTTTTACATTGACTATCACTCTATACAGACTAATACAATCACATACAACAATCATTTCTCAAATATTTATTACA
Organism: Sinocyclocheilus anshuiensis; assembly: GCF_001515605.1. Lineage (NCBI taxonomy): Eukaryota > Metazoa > Chordata > Actinopteri > Cypriniformes > Cyprinidae > Sinocyclocheilus > Sinocyclocheilus anshuiensis. The sequence goes on along the minus strand of NW_015542375.1, from coordinate 254,398 downwards.
ATATATACCGATAAACTGAACTTTCACTTCAATGGTACGAGAGACTGGATGCTTTCAACTGATTTCTATTGAACTGTCAGCAACTGAATTGCAGCTCAAACTATTTCAAATATAATGAATTAAGCTACAAACTCCATCATAACGCACAATGTTTCCATCTAACACGTATTTTGAGCTGCAGCTCGTCGTATTAATGGAGTGTTTGACTAGTTAGCAGTAAACCGGTTAACTCATCTGAATATATTCGCAGATTTGTGTTGGATGTTATCTTTGGAGTTAAAAATATGGATATTTTATTTGTAAACATCATAGACTACTTTTTTCGCTTATTTCAGTTAATCTCATAAAACTAGCGAGTTGAGCCAGTAGTAGTGCTGACAGTGTCGTGTAAACACGACTGAAGACGAGAAAAGTGGAGGACCAGACAAACCGATTCAATCGAGTGAGTCATTTACGCCGGAACCGCTCCGATTGATTCAAACTCGTGACTCATATGATTCAGTTCAAGTGATTCGCTAGCAAAAACCAGATCAAAAGTGCCATTCATTTTCCAATTTCGACATCGCGAATCATTTGATTCAGATCGGGGCTTCGGAGCATGTATCGTCAATCCTTTTTTCTGATTTATTTATTAATTTTTTTTAAATAAACGGTACAAAACGTCAAACCATTAAGGCAGTACAGTTATAAAAACAAAACAAAGAATATGCAAATCTTCCCACACAGTGACGTAGATATGTGGGGGCGTGTTTAAACTAGGCGTTTTTAGGAGGGCGTGGACGTCTTAACTTTTATAAAGAATATCTCTTTGGGTTTGAGACTTTAGTCTTTGTAACTTTAGGGATCTTATCTATTCATGAACAGCTTGTAACACTCCAAAGAGAAAGGAAAACTTGAAATTGCATCATATGACCCCTTTAAGAAAACTAACTGGTTTTCCAAATTAGGAGCAGAGCTGCTGATAGTTTCCATGTACTTGTCTAGATCAACTTTGAATAAAGAAAAGAGAGGTGTAGAGACAGATTTTTGTTTATGTATGTGAAATTTAGCTAGCAGGAAACACAAATGAATGAAGTTATATTTTCCTATATTCTCTTTTGAGTAGTCAAACAATCCAAAGAAATGAGATTGGATCAACATTTAAAAAAAAAAAAATCTGACCAGAATTTGTCTGTGTGGGTACAAAACAAGTGAATGAATCTTCCTCAGAAGAGACAAAAACAGCAACTCACTTCAGTGTATGACTTGCATTATAATTACGTCCATTTGCTTTTTTGTGAAATTTGTATTTTGGACTTTTTTGTGGAATTTTTGCAAAGTCGGTCATCGCTTGTTATGATTTTCAAGGGTGTAGAATTTGGTAGAGACGCTCTGACATGATCCTACCGATATCAGCCACTACTAAATTATCCCCAGCAATAATTCTGATCAAACAATGAAATGTCTGTTGTCTGCCGTTACGTCAATGCCACAGTCAAACCTTGCATTAAGGCATGAGCAGAACTGTGTATTCTGATTTGTATTCTGGATATTCTTGGTTTATGTTCATGATGAGCGTCTGCTTACATGAGGCTGTCAGCGGTGTAAAGCTCCTGAAGTTTTCTCGTTCTCCTCTATCTCTCTGTGTGTCGCTCGTGTATCTTCTATTATCCTGAAACAAAGTGAATCGATATTTCATCAGTTTTTCTGTAGCTTTGAGGTTGACTCGAACCCTCAGGAAAGCGCAGACAATCAGATATCATTATCTGCTCCACAAGACGAAGACCTTTTATCTGTTTCTGTCTGCTGTCCCCCTTTACACTTCAAAAAATGAACTGTAAATATGTAGAACAGCATCAGAATAGCTCACTGCAATACTGCTGTATGTAGTATGCACACCCAAAAAGACAGAGATGCAGGACTGTGTTAACGAATGTTAATTCAACTTTCAGACACAAGGTGAGTTTTGGTTTCACAAAAAACGGCAGAGTCATATTTTTAAATACGGGTCAGAAAGAAAGTATGACACTCAGAAAGATATTGTTGAATTAATAAGAATAGGCCAATGAATTAATCAGATAGATAGATCATATAAAGATGAGGATCATAAAGGGATTGTCAAACCAGCATGTTGTATTTATTACATATTACAATCATATTTTAACAGCTTTAATAAAATATGTATTTTTTTTTATATTAATTTGTAATTCTTTTTCATTTATCATTTATATTAATATTTTAGTGCCCTTATTTTTATTACAAATATTTGTTATTACATTTAAATCATTTTTAATTTTTCTTTATCAATATTTTTGTGACTTAGGTGTTCTAATACATTCTGGATTGTAATATCATAATATTTTATTCATATTTTAATACAATAATATTTAATAACAAATTAATTTATTTTAAAATGTTATTAAATGTAAATTATTTTAGTAATATTTTTAGTGACTTGGGTGTCGTAATATATTCTGGATCATAATATTGTAATATTTTATTCATACTTTAATAAATGTAATTAAATAATATCTAATAATAAATATATATATATATATATATATATATATATTAAATGTTTGTTTAATTGTAAATAATTTTTTTTTTTTTTTTATATATTTTTTGTTACTCAAGTCCTAAAACATTTTAGATTATAATAATTATGTTTATTGAATTTATTTTAATAAAATAATATTTAATAATAATAATATTTTAATATGTATAGATATAATAATACAATTATTTTATTAATATTAATGCAGGGATATGCTCCAGCATCCCGGTGACCCTGCGACAGAGGACTAGAGGACAATTTTATTATTTTATTTAAAAAATATTTTTTATAAAATTCAAAATAATTTTATTATTTCTACACTTTTTTTTTTTTTTTGCCTTAAGTGTCCTGATACATTTTGGTGTGACTATATGGAGATAGAACATCATTTAACGTCACGAGTCAAATATCACGCTCCGTGTTCTTCTTCATTCTAATCCAATCTGTTCTGCGTGTGAAGGTTTGGTTCAGGAGTTCACGCGTTCACGTTCTCCAGGTCTGCTGACATAATCGCCTGTCACTTTTATAAACAGGAGGGAAAGTACATGTCTGTCTAACAATGACCTGCCGTCTCTCAGCCAGCGACTTAATTACCATCACTGGACAACTGTCAACACATGACTCTGCAGCAAGGAATTATGGGTAATCATACTGCTCTGGACACAGGCTGTTATTTTCTCTAATGTAATGTAAATGCATCACCTATCTCAAAACCTTCCTAATATTAATATTTGTCTGTGTATGTTTCAAAATATCATTGACTGATATTTTCAGATCTCGCATTTCAATCTTAGACTGCAGACACAGTGTGCAAAAGTATGTTTATTAAGACTTCAGGCTTCATATTTCATGTGGTGATTAATGTGTCTCTCAGAATGGTGACAAATATCAGCACAAACACAGAATCGCATGCCTCCATTATTCATGTGTTGTTGTAGGAGTGAAATTCGTGCAACGGCAGAGAGAAAGACATGAGCTCTGTTCCAAAACACAGTGAGCTGCCTACCTAGACGACGATTTTAGGCATCGTAAGCGACCTAACGACACAGAAACTGCTACTGAAGGTAGGCAGCAGCATTATTCTGTCTTCTAAAATACCTTGATTTGTTTCAATCAGGCAACACTGCAGAAAAAATAATCCCAGAATGCAATGCATTGATGAACACGAGCTGTCAGTCAGATTTTCTGACCATCTTGTTGCTGTAAAGGAGCAGTAATGTGAGGAATATGACAGTTCTGTGTTCATTCCAGTGCTCTTATTTTCATATGCATAACTTCATGTAATATAGATGCACGAATCCTGACATGCACATTAAGTAACGTAATCAGGTCAAGCATATCTCATCAAAACATTGTTAAAAATGCATGTGAAAGCTTTTTAAGATTCTTTTTTTTAGGACACTGAGGACTCCATTCCAACTAACAATAACATGCTCTAAGAACATTTTGAACATTCATAATTTAATGTATTCATACATTTATTTAAATTGTATTTTTAAATATTTTTATTAAATACATATTTTGCTACTTAAGTGTCCTAAAACATTTTGGATTATAATAATTTTATTAAATTTAAGAAAAAGTTAGTTTTGTGAGAAACTCAGGATTGCAAGATATAAATGCACAATATTTACAGATATATATACTGTGTGTGTGTGTGTGTGTGTGTGTGTGTATATATATATATATATATATAGTATATATACATGTCAGATTTGTGAGATATTAATTCAAAATTGCAAGAAAAAAGTCAGAAATGTGAGATAAAAAATTGTTAAGATGTAAACTTAGAATTCTGATGAAAAAAAAAAAATCTAAATTGTGAGAAAGAAGGTCAGAATTCAGAGTTTATATCGTGCAATTCTGAATTTCAAAAGTCAGAATTGCTAGAAAACAGTCAGAACTGTGAGAAAGCCTTGTACTTCTGTTGTTTAGTTAGATATCTGTCTATCTTCCTCCTCGTTACCTCACAAGCTTCTAAATATGAAGTTATCATAACTGACATGTAAATATCGATGGATGTGCTGATGCATTCATCCAGCATCAGAGCGCTGTAATAAACAAAAACATAGTCTCTATGTTAAGACTGTGCCTTAAGAACTAATTTGACCAACTAGCAGTTAACCAAATGGTAACCAGTCTTAATTTTCAGATTTAGGTTAGTTTACCTTCTGACTTTGCAAAGACTGGTCTTGAAGAAAAAAAAGAGATGTAAAGTAGTTTATGCAACCGGCAGCAGAAGTTTGCTTTCAGCAGATGTACTGAGGAGTGTTTTGCGATTTCTCTTATTTGACAAGATCAATGAAACTGATTTCTCATTATAAGGCAGCTTTAATCTTTCAAGTTTTTTCCAGACTCAAATCGTACTTATTACCGGAGCGTCCGGCGGTAAATAAGAGGCTGTGCTAGACAGTTTAGCACAAATTGCGAAAAGATCCCGTCCCAGAATGAACGAGTGATCTGTCAGAGTTTGTTTGTGGAAGTTCAGCGCTTCGCTTCTGCTGTTTCTAACATCTTATTTACCTCATCATTTAGCGCACACAATGCATGGCAGCAGTCACAGATGTGTTTGAGAAAGTTAATTTCACATGTGAAATTATGTGAGTAATAATGTGAGTTGCACAGCAATGTTTGGGTTTCTTGCGTGATCAGAATCGTAGTGATTTATGAAAGCACTGATTTATCCACCTTAGTTTTAACGTAAGAACCGGCACAGTCATGCGTAACTTGCATGTGTACAAAAATATGTCCTACAAATATTTAGTTAAAGTTTTAGTGATTTTATGAATTTGTTTTTAAGACGTGTATATTTTTAAGTTGTTTTAGTTGTTTTAGTACTTCAATTTGAACTAAACAAAAATAAGAAAAACAAGCTGAATAAAATACTGTAAGTTTCACGGGTTACATGAACATTGAGTGAAAATTCCATTTTATATAAATAATGTTTTTGTGCTAATGTTTGAAGAACATTACTAAAAACCACATAACTTTGAGTAAACCTCTGAATGATTTTATCACATTTTACTCTTATTGTTTTTTATGGAAGCTTGTATCTGAAACAGGATTAAATAAATAAATAAATAAAAAATAAAAAAGGTAATTGCAACTTTTTAATCTCACAATTCTGACTTTTTTGTCACAATTCAGAGAAAACAAATATATAGCTTAAAATATAGATTTAATCAAATAAAATGCAAATGCAAATTATGCAGATATGTTTAATATATAAAATATAAATATTTTATTACATTTACATTTTTTTAAATGACCAATTATATTAATATTTTAATGAATTGGTTGTCCTTTTTTATCATAAATATTTTTAATAAATACATTTTTTGTTTTTTAATTTTTAAAATTGAAAATGTAAATTTTCATTAAGTGAATTCCCGCGGTTTTTATATTTTTTTAATTTTATTTCTCTTAATGTTCTAATACAAACATTAAGGGAACATTCATCTCATAATTTTTAAAACATTATGGGAATGTTACTTTCAAATGTTCTCTGGATGTTCTGAAACAAGTGTAACATTTAAAAAACATTAACTGAACATTCAATTAAAGCGTTCCATGAATGATGCATAAATAAAAAGATTTTGAGAACATTAAAGACCAGAATTTTGACTGAACCAACTTTGAATGTTCTATTAACATAACATTGAGGGAACCTTGCCAGAATGTTCAGGGAACGTTCCTTGTCAGGGCTTCCAGTTATTTTAGCTGCACAAAAACAGACTGTTTTGTTGCTTGATATTGCAAGCTGGTATTTATCATGTTATTTGAATTTCACATTGTACTCATAAACACTGGTTTGTAGCGCAAAAGCTGGTGTAGGTACTTGTGTGGGTGAAGCGCTGACAGAGATTATATGCTCACACACGCACAGGTGCTGCGTCTCCATGGCAACGGCTCCCCCGAGGATCACACGTGTGTGCCTTTTATTAGTGCGACACAAACGTCTCAGGTTACTTGTGTAACCATGGTTCCCTGGTGTGTGTCATCTGGTGTCAAATAGCGATGACACGGATGCACACACCTTCTAAATGCTTCGCTAGTGCTCGCCATAATAAATAGAGATAACTCTTACTTTTTCCTTGGAATGCACGCTTCAAACAGAACAGTCAATGAAGACGAAGAAGAGAATGATGTGTGCTCCCGGCGCCTATTTATACTATAGTCGCACCGGTAGTGACGTCATGGCTGTCGCCGGCCAACGAGTTGGTGTTTTTTCAATGTATGCTTCAGACACGGGTCACGACGAGGCGTCCCCCATAGCGCCCCCTAGAGGACGCAGTTCGAAGTTCCCATGAAAGGGAACTCACACTTACAAAACTCACAAATCTCACACACTCTCTCTAACTCACAGCATGAACGAGTCTCTAAGCCAAGAGACATGAACTCATCTCTCACAGAGAGAGAGAGAGAGAGGGTCGTGTGTTGAGTTTTCACACTGACAGTTTTTCTGCTGCGTAACAGGAAAGAAAGTGATTTATGGGTTCCTGCATGAGGATTTAATTCAATAATAGCCTAGAAAGTATTACAAACAACATCTACTGTAATTTACAGGAAGACCAGCCGGCAAACAGTGTAGTTATAGTTTTTGGTAATATTTTGAATTGGATTTCATTTGTATAATTTCAGTTTTCATTTCAATTTTAGTAATGTTTTTTTTTTTTTTTTCGGTTTTTAGTCTGATTATTTTTAATATGCCTATATAGTTTTTATTAAGTTTTAGTTATTTTAGACAAAAGTGTTTGTCACAATGTCCAGCTGGAGTGCCCATGAGCTCCTGTAGAGGGCACTCCATCCCAGAGCTTTGCATTTGTTTCTTGGACTCCATTTCCCATAACACCCCACGCCTAGGAACTAATTGCAAACACCCTTGTTTCCTACCTGGAGGACTGTTTAAGCTGCACACAAACAGTCTGGCATGGCGAAGTCTTGTTCCACTGTTAGCAGACACAAAGAGTGTTTCTCTTTGCTTTCATTGCCTTGTTCTTGCCTTGCCTTATTTTTGGATCTCGGACTGTTTCCTTGTTTTATGATTGTTTGCTGCCTGCCTTGACCATTGCCTGTGTTTTGGATTACTCTTTTGCCTTGCCCTGCATGGATATAGTTGTTGATGTTTGACCCTGCCTGTTTTGACCACAAACTCTTTTAATTAAAGCTTGCATTTGGATCTCCACGCCCAGTCCGTTACAGTGTTGCCATATCAAATAGCTAATATTTATTTTTAATTTGTTTTTTTTATTATTTTTATTTGTTATTAACTCTTTATTTATTTAATTTCAGTTAATGTTTTTTTTATTTCCAGTGATGTTTTTTGGTTTTAGTTTTTAGATTTAGATCTATCTATCTATCTATCTATCTATCTATCTATCTTATCTATCCATCCATCAAGCCATCGTTCTATCTATCTATCTATCTATCTATCTATCTATCTATCCATCCATCCATCCGTTATTTGGATTATTTTGATATGCTTATAACTGTAAAACTAACTTTTAGACCAATATTTTATGTTTCTGCCTTATGAATTATCATAATTCAGTGTACCCATTTCACATGCGCATTATGCAGAATTCACAGAAACACCATTACCTGTGTTTTACAGAGAGCTGCAGAAGGGTGACGTGTTTTAATGGCAGAACTGATTTTGTTCATTTCTGGTTTTGTCATTTAATTTCGCATCAATTATTGTTTGCCCTTTTAGATTTTGAAGGGTTTTTAACAGCAGAACGTATTTATTTCTCTGTCAGAGTAGTAAAGGCCGAGATGACGCATCAGATGCTGTTATTCTGCAGTAACTGTGTGAGCAGAATGCAGGTCCGTCTTTGCTCTGAACCTTTTATCTCAGGCGGTACGGCCGGATAACTTCCTCCGGTGCTGCAGTTCTGGGTCACTTCTGTCTCCTCGTGTGATTCACTTTGAGAAAATGACAGTGCCTCCTTTCCCCAAACACAGGCCCAATTTAGCTCTGCTCTTTTGAACTCAACACAACACAGCGGTGTGTCATTCCTCATTCTGTTTGGGTTTGCAGCATGAATGCACTGGAATGAAGCGCATTATACAATGATGTTTTCACATGAATTTCATATGCCATCTTTTTTTGGCAATTAATATGATTATGTGGTATTTTTTAAAAATATATTTCATATTTAATTTTAGTTAAAGGTTTAGTGATTTTGACAATTAATATGATTCTTTTTTTATTATTTTTAAAAATACATTTTTATATTTTCTGTTTTCATTTTAATTTTAGCTAAAGGTTTAATAATTTTGGCTCTTATGAATATTTAGTATTTTAAAATGTTTATTTTTATATATTTTCTGCTTTCATTTTAATTTTAGGTAAAGTTTTAGTAATTTTGGAAATGAATGTGATTATTTTGTGTTATAATTCAATTTTGTAAATAAATAAATAAATAAAATCCCAGTAAAAGGAAATTCACATACTGCGCACAGTATGCATATTATACTGTAGTATGTATGTAGTATGTAGTAGTATGTTAGTATACTATTCTAAAGTTTACTTACTTTACTGGATAAAATATTTAACACTTTTCTGAGAAGTCAGAAATAAAGATGTAAATCATATCATTTAGTTTGTATCACACAGTATTTGAAAATCATTTCTCTGCTTTGCTGTGAGCAGATGTTGTCATTTCTGTCGCGTCCCTGGTGCTGCACATGAAATACTGCTTTCAATTACCACACAAACATGTTCGGTTTGTAAAGTTACAGAGTTGAACAGGTTCATCGCGGCAGGAATGACTCGACAGGAAGGAGAACACGAATATACGGAGAGTGACACGACGCGCTCTGAATATAACGGAGATGAGGAATGACACACTTAACCCCAGATTACTCAAGGACTTTGTCCCTTTGGGTCACTTTGGGCAAAAGCATCTGCTGGATGATGCATTTCAATGAGTTATTGATTTAGAGATGAAGTTATTTATCATCCTCATAACAAACTCCCTAGTTAACAGCGAAGGTTCTCAGAATGTTCCGGCAAGGTTATGAATAAATGTTCTTTCAGAGTTATATGGTTTTAATAACATTCGTAAAACATTAGTACAAAAATGTTATTTATTCATCGCTCATGGAATGTTTGTTTCTGAAACATATTTGAAACATTATCAAAAATATGTTCTGAGAATGTTATTACGATCAAAACATCCAGTTTTTAAAATGTTTTAAAAATGTAGTTTCTTGGTTATTCAAATGTTAAGGGAACATTCCATTTTGTAGTTTTCCAGACGTTACTTTTGAACATTCTGAAACAAGTAGCAACATTTCAAAAAAGGTTAAATGAACGTCCAATTAAAACATTTCAGAAAACATTCGAAGAACGATGTCTAATGTTTTTGTGCTAACGAACATTATTAAAGGGGGTCATATGATGCGATTTCAATTGTTCCTTTCTCTTTATAATCTGTTTTTTGAACCTTAAACTGCATAAACACATTTCATTACACCAAATGCACAAAATAATGTTCTTTTTTGCAACGTCATATGACCCCTTTAAAGACTAGGGGCTGGATTAATGAAAATCTTCTTAAGAAATAAATTAAGAAATTTTGAACATACAGTAAATTCCAATGAGTTCTTAGGAATGTTCCTAAGTGCAAATCTTGAAAAATTCTTAAGAAGTTCTGCAATATGTTCTTAAGAACATCTTATTTTTTCTTAAGAAGAAAATGACAGTTCATCTGATTGAATAAATGGTGGTCCTTGCTGAAAATCCACTGATAAACACAACAAAGCTTGTCTTTTTGCATTGCCTGCAGACCAGCTTGATCGGCGCTCAGCTTTTTTAATTCATTTGAATTCTTCTTATGTTTTGTCTTAAGAATAAAGAGAAGAAATGTCTTTCAAAAAGAATTGTTGGGAATGCAAAATATTCTTAACTTTTTTCTCACGTTAGAAAACAAGAAGAAAATGGCAGTTAGAAGAATTTTTTTTTCTTAAGAAAGCCCCAGGTAACTTTGTAAAAACACTCTATTAACGTTACTGGAAGAATGTTTGCTCATAACGTTGAGAGAACCTTGCCAGAACATTCTGAGAACGTTCCCTATTAGCTGCGTACTTGTTTCAGAATGTTCAGAGAACATTCAAAAGTAACATTTCCATAATGTTTGCATAATGATAAAACGGAACATTCCCTGAATGTTTATTCTAAATTCACATGACCAAGAAAAATGTTTTTAAAAACGGAAATTTCAGTGAAATAACGTTCATAACGTTATTAACGTCATAACTTTCATAACGTTATCAAAACATACTTAGAACATATATTTGTTAACTAACTTGTTTTGTGCATCACAAGTAAGCTTGGCTCAAATTGTAGGTTAAATTCGTCATACTTCATGGTTAAGCTTGGTGAAAAACTGCTTCTTTTGTTCAAACCTAAACAGTATCAGTGAAAAACAGTGCTATGTATTTAAAAATGCGGTATTTGGCCCATTGTTTGTGTGCAGCACATATCTATTGGGGCCACATACATACTAATGTCTGAATCCTCTGGAGCGTCTCCTTTGGTTTGGTGCATGAGTGAGTGTTACTAAAGCTGCTGCTATAAAGAGCATCTCAAATCAGACACAATCAGGCTCCATTTCCATTAGGATGCTGTTTGTGGAGCGCTGCCAATGTAGACATTAGACCGGGAGTCAGATCACTGCGGTTGGAGCCATTATGTTTTCTGACCAGAATGACCAGGATCAAACAGTCAGGGCACACGAGACGAGACTGTCAGCTTGTTTTATCCTATTTGAAGAGCAACAAACATTCAGCAGGCAGCAACACGAGTTTCATCCAGAAGAACTTTGCGTTTGGTCAAGGTTATGCTAATGTTTGGCTTGTTAAATCTTAGTCTTGTCTCTCTGTGTGAATGAGAAAAACAGACACTAGTCTGGTTTAGAATCAGGTCAAAGCCTGTGTTTTACTGACCTGATGTCAGTGTTGACCGCTTGTAGTTCTGTATGTAATACTGCAGTCAAACTAATGATAAGACTCACTGTGAGGAAAAATAGCATCCCTGTATATTGCAGGACATGACTTTTAAAAATGGGGCTGTTCCCAATTTTTCTGAGAAATGAGGGCACACAACTCCTTGGAATTCTTTTTGTCACGATCAAAGTCAGACAGTCACTCTTTAACAGGGCCATAATATGTATTATAAGGCCAAATTGTGCAAACTATTTGACTTTTTTCTTCAGATTTCACTGTATCATTTAATATGATTCATGTAACATAATAATAATAATAATATAAATATTTAAAATATATATTATTTTTAATTTAATAAACAATTATTAATTAAAATTATTATTTATAAAAATTCTAAAATTAATTAAATTAATAATAAATTTGAATTAATATTTATATAAATTAATAATTTATTTAAAATTAATAACAGTTACAACTTTGAAATATGAATGAATTTAATTATATTATGTAATATCATAATTAAATATTATTTATTATAATATAACTTTTATGTTATTTACATGATTTATGTAATGTAATTCCTAGTTGAATCAGGTTTATTATGGTAAACTAAAACTAAACCATAAAAATACGTTACTTGAAATAAAAAGTAAGTGTTAACTGAAATAAAATAAAATTGTTGTTATTATCTGCCAAAGCAACATTTTGCATTTTCATTTAGTTTAACCTGAAAAAAAAAAAAAACTGAAATAAAAATGTAATAAAAACTATACAGAAATTTAAAAAAGAACAAAAAATTACTGAAATTTCAACTAAAATTAAAATGAAACTGGGAAATATAAAGACAAAACCTAAATCCGTATATTAATAAAAAACTATAATTGTATCTCAATAAAATTAAAATTAAGTGAGACTCGACAAGAAATGTTACAGGAGCCATTTCTGTATATTAAGCATAAAATTAATAGTGAATGTGTGCACATTGTGAACTTAATTTATTAAACATTCAGTAAACTAAAAATGTCACTTGCAAATAGTTAACATGCATTACTTAGCCTATACGACAAATTCTAGATATTTTACTATTTTCTTTCTTTTTCTTATTCATTCAAATCCTTTCTTTGTTTTTTGTTTATAAAAATAATTTCATTGTATTCAAAACAGGTTTGATGCACAGTGTTCAAAACAGGTTACGGCATTGGTGTGTGGATTGAAGCGCTCTCGCTGAGGTTAATCCTGATGAGAAGGCATACAGTGAGTGCTTCATCCAGCGAGGTGCTGCTGCTGTGTGTGTGTTTGATCTGTTTGTTGTAGAAGCGCTTTGGCATCTGTTTGCCCGCTGCTGTCTGGGTCTGGCACAGGAGAAGCACGGCGGTCGGATCAGAGCAGCCTGGCGGCAGGTAAACAAACACTTTTTGGCAGTTCATGTACTGCTCTCTCTTCTTGCTTCAGTTTCTTCCATTCTTTTTTCTTCTCCTCTGACAGTGGTTTTAGGGCTCCACAATGATCACAAACAATGTCTCAAAGCCTGGTGAGCTTCCTGCCACCATTCAGGCCAGAAGTGTTTTCACGGATAGAAATGCATTGAGAAAATCAGGTAACGGTGGAAAAACCCTCAAAATTAGTGCAGAAAGCAGTTTGCAATTACTTGATAGAGTCACCTATCAGATAGATACACCTATCAGCGACTTCATGACCCTCAGTGATTCAGTTCATGTGAACCCTCCTTCAGTAATTGCTATATTAAATTGCAATATAATACATATTGCAAGCTGCAAGAGTGCTCTGGAATTATTGCATCATTTAATAAATATTCTACATAACAGAATAATGGAAGAAAAAATCCCACACACTGCCATAGCTTGCAAGAAATCCAGTACATATCAAAACATTGGTCATGTAATCTTCATTTGATGCTTGAATTTAAAGGAATCGTTCCCAAAAATGAAAATATGCTGAAAATGTGTTCACCCTTAGGCCATCCAAGATGTAGATGAGTTTGTTTCTTCATCAGATTTGGAGAAATGTAGCATTGCATCAGTGTCTCAGCAATGGATGCTCTGCAGTGAATGGGTGCCGTCAGAATGAGAGTCCAAACAGCTGATAAAAACATCACAATAATCCACAAGTAATCCACACCACTTGTTTCAGCTTTTGTCTTCTCAAGAAGTCAATTGATGGACTGGATTTGTGCTCAATATAAGATTCTCCACAGACATTACCAGACTCCGGTAAGACTGTACAGGATGAAACTGATGAAAGACAATTTATGTTGGAAACACCAGTCGGAAAAAGGTACCTTTTTACATTGTATCTGGGAATGTAGTCTTGTTAAACCATTCTGGAAACAAGTTATGGATGTCTTAAGTTGCTGGTATGGCTCCAAAATATCTTTATTCTCTAAATTGTGTCTATTAGGTGACAAGTCTCAAATACCTAATGTGTATTTTCTCTTATTATGGTATGTATTGCAATGGCAAGTAGGATTATTTTGAGACATTGTAAGACAGTGAAAGCCCCAGAATTGAAAGAGTGGGCCAGTGCAATGGTAGAAAGTGCATCTTGTGAATCCATGCTTGATCAAGTAAATGGTGTTAGAGAGGAGGGAAGAGTTCTGGATATATATTACTGTAACGTCTCAAACTGAATAGACAACTTTTTTGTGTTCTGTCTTGCATTGTATTTTATTACATGGTCAAAATGTGCCTGTAAAAATCTGTAACCTTGCATGATTCTGGTAATGTTGTAGCCTCTTTATGTTACCTATCAGCCTTCCAAAAAAAAAAACTTAAATTCAAAAAAAACATTTTTATCTAAATATTTAAAATAAACTTTAATTTCTAATGCATATGTGCAGAGATTGGGATGTGATTAGTGTTTGGTTGAATTTATGTGATTATTAAAGGTACGCTCACACTGAATGAATCTCTGAAGGTCATGAAGTCGCTGGCAGGCGTATATGACTCTGTTAGATAATTGCAAATTGCGTTCTGCACTAATTTGGGGCTGTTTTTCCACCGTTACCTGATTTGCACATTTCAATTCAGTCAAGCACCATCAGTGAACGCAGTTCATTCTTACTGAATTCCCCTCAGTGTTTATTAACAGTATAGTTTTACTATACTATACTATACACATAGCTCATATGCCTGTGTGAGGATGTGGAGCTTCATCTGGATGCTCTGGTGTTTACAGTCAGATGCAGGAGGCTGAACTCTGGGCGTGGTGTTTGTTATGCGGAAGAGAATCACGTTTCCATTGACTAAAACACAAGCTCTGCTCTCTCTCTCTCTCTCTCTGGATCGATATGTTCAGTTCTGAGCTGGATTATGCCTCTCGCACCGCAGGCTCCCTTCCTTGCAGCCTCCTCCTCGTTCACTCTTGGCTTTATGAAGGTCATCTCCTCGCTGCTGCATCTGCTGTGCTGCAACAGCGCCTCCGTCTGGACCAACGCTGCTACTTTAGATACCAGCTTCTTCACTGGGGATCTTTTTCTGGATGTTTCACAGTGAATTTCTTTTGTTACGGTTTTTCTTGAGTGGTCTGCCAATTATTTTGGCATTTTATGTTCATTTCTGTACCAAATTTTTTTTTCCTAATTTGCTTGTGTATCTTTTGTTGGACAAACCATGAATATTTATTTCTTTTTGGACACAACATGACTCTTAGGCCAAAAACATATACTGTACATTTTTATTTTTTATTATTTTTTTTTATTTTTTTTTATTTGTTTTGGACAAAACATGAATATAAGTAAAGATTATTGAATTTTTTAATTACATTTTTTTTAGTCTTTCTAGTTGAATTTTTTGGATGGAATGTGCTTCTTGTTATTTCCTTTTATTTATGAATTATTGAATTATTTGTGAAATTCACAAGCAATTTCTGAGTGAAAATTGTAAATCCTACACCAAATATTTTAAGCTATAAAAAATAAAATCACTAACACTATAATAATAAAAACAACAACAACCATTAATTTGATTAATTTGTTTATTGCCAAAAATATAGTTTTTCTTCAGATGGTCTAACAATTATTTTTCTGATTTTATGTTCATTTCTGTGAAATGAAACAAAATGAAGTTATTCACTTTTTCTTTTTCTTAATTTAATACATTAATATAAGTGACTCTAAGTCCAGAAACATATACTGTAAAAATAAAAAATAAAATTAAGAATAGAAAATACAATTTTGGTTGCTAAATAGGCCAAATAAAAATAAATAAAAACGATGCTGTATATTGACAACAATTTCGTTTTTCTCAAATGTTCTGACAGTTATTTTGTGGTTTTATGTTCAACAGTGTTATTATAGTTAACTAAACCCATAAAACAATTTTTGTTACTTGAAATAAACTTTAACTGAAATAAAATAAAATATTCAAAAACTTAAACTTATTTATTTCTCATTTTCATTTAGTTTGTCATGATGTACTAAAATAAGAAAAAGCTACGAAAACACAACAAAATTACTAAGACTTCAACTGAAATTAAAATGAAAACAAAATATAAAAATTTACTGAAATTATAATTTATTGAAAATATTAACTATAATATCATTATCAATAATATTGATAATTACTATTAATATTCATATTTAGACTCTTAAAATATTATTAAAAACTAGTATCTCAACTACTAAATAATCCTTATACTTAACCTCATACTAAATAACCCTTTCTGCACCAAGTAGATGAGCACATTCCACTCTTAAAATAATACCACGGTAGTCCCATAATACATGACCACATATACCAGTGTAGTTGTGTTAGTAAAAGCTGCATTATTCCTCTGTGGCCAGAAGGACTGGAGGAGCATCAGCATGACACTTACACAAATAACAAGATCACACTTTAGAGATTCAGCAGACAAATGGAGTGATTTCTGGCCACTCAGGACGAGCTGTAGGCACGATTTCTGCCATTGCTCTGTCAGAATGATAACAGGTTCAGCAAACCATCCGATTATCAGCTACAAGCAGGCAGAAAACACTGAGAACAGCCATTTATGACAAATCTGGCAAACTTCACTGTTGAAAAAGGGCTAATGGTTTGTAAACTCTCCGTAAAGACATGACTGAATGAATGAATACATACAGAAATGCAGGAGAGCACGCAAATAAAATCCACTTATAGCTACTTCTTGCATTAGTGGACTTTTATTTTCACGCTCTATAATTTGTGCCATTCAGACCAAAAACAATACGCAGTAAGACTTTTAAAACTAGATTAGCTAATTAAATAATATACAATAAAAACTGAAAATAAAAACTGTTTGAAGAGACTCTTAGTAGCAGTAGTATTTTAGGTTATAAACCATAAAAATACACCCTAATAAAAATAGTAGCAACAATAATAATAAGCAACAATAAATAACGATATAATGATGACAGCAGCCACAAAATTAATATTAATAATGTAATAATTCATTTTATAAAATAATTTTAAAAATGTTATTACTGTTATGTACTATTAGTATTATTATTAGCTATAAACAATAAAAATATGCTATAATAAAAATAACTATTATTAATATTTTAAGTTAAAAATGCACTAAAAACTATATGGCTACACAGTATATAATATATAATGACAACATCGACAACAGAAATAATAATATAAGTTATTTTTGTTGTTATAGCATTTTTTATTTCATAAAAGTATTATTTTAAGCTGTGAACAGTAAAATATGCTATAATAAAAATTACAACTATTATTATTATTATATTAATTACTATTATTCTAAATTTAAATTACAAATAATTATCTGACTACATATACTATAATGACAACATCAACAAAATATCAATTATTTTTCATTATTTATTACTGATTTATTTATTTGTATTATTATTTGAAGCTATAAACAATAAAAATACTCTTTAATAACAATGACATCTGAAGTCAACTCTAGCGCCCCCTGGAGTACTAAGGGGTAATACACAAGCATGCACACTAAGTATGCACAAACTGACAAGTCCTGTATATGTGTAAAATAGAGTTAAAGAGAGTATGAAAAATAGTAATGAAAAACTAAATGATGTTTTTTACTATAAGGATGTTATTATTGGATCTAAGGGAAAAATGAAACAATAAAAAGACAGATATGCCATAAATCTATAGCAATAATGTACAGATTAACCATACTGAACATTTGACATCAGCCAGGTTTCCATCCACCAGTATTTTGATTAACTAAAACTAAACTAACATTTATGTAAATTGAGATCAAATAAACGCTAACTGAAATATATGAAAAATGAAATTATGTAAATTAATTTATAATTTTGATTAACTAAAACTAAACTAACATTTATGTAAATTGAGATAAAATAAACGCTAACTGAAATATATGAAAAATGAAATTATGTAAATTAATTTATAAAATATTTTAATACATTTATTTTAATTCAGTTAGTTGTGAAGCCAACATTTCTCATTTTTTAAGTATTAAAATAACTCAAAAAGGAATTAAACTAAAATTTTGTAAAAAATTAAAAAGGCATATTTTAAAAATTGCTAAAATTAAAATTAATTATAAATTAAAAATGACTAAAACTAAAAATATTAATAAAAATATACTCTTATTAACAATGTTTAAAAAGACATTTTAAAAATTACTAAAACTCAAAGTAAAATTAAAAAGCAAACAGAAAAAAAATTCAAAATATTAATAAAAACTAACTCTACATTAACAATACTAAAATAGCTATTCATGTAATTGTGGGCAAATGTTGGGATATATGGTTGGAAAGGTGTGTGTAAGAAAAGCAAATGTTTGCTTGAAGTGAATAAAACTTATAGTTGATGTACTAAAACTAAAACTACAGTTTTTGCCTATTGCTTGAACACTTTTTGCAAAACTTCGGCTCATTGTGTCAAAACTTTACACACAAGCACACAAGACACAACACTGGGAAATAAACCATTCACATCTATGTCGAATTGAAACTCTGCTATCAAAACCTAACAATCCTTTGTCAAAATGTCACTCTGATGACAAAATGATACACACTTGCATCATATGAATACACTTTCAGATTAGCAGCAACACACTAGTGTACTTTATATAAAACACTGCAGTCTTTAATTTTCACTGTTTTTATTCAGTTCATCAGGTAGCAGCATTCTGTGAAGCTCAATGCAACACTTACAGTTTTTGTTCGGTTTTTTTCCCAACAAAGGTTTTCACAACAACCAAAAATGAAAGTACTGAAAGGTTACAAGTGACATCAACTCAATACTGCACATCACAGTACTATACTTTACAGTACAGTACAGTAAATGCAGTAATACAAAAATAAAACACAAAATACACTACTGTAAATACAGAAAAACAGGCCAATTGTGCGTGGGTGGGATTACAGATCCTGCCGTCTGTTTGGGTCTGGCCACAGGATCTCATCAACGTCACAAGCGATATTTTCTCCTGCTAAGCAACGGGGAAAATAACGCCTTGTGTGCCGAATCCATCCATGGATTGACGTTACCTCACTGTTTCCGCATGCCTCTTCCATAGCCTGTAGAAGAGGCATGCGGGCATGTGGTTGGCGGTCATATAAGCGCCATCTCCAAGTGGAAAAAAATTATTCGATAGGATTTAGAAATGGCGAGTAAGGGGGCAATCATCTGAAATATTGTTCCGTGCATAGCCTCTTCGACCATGTCCTACTCCTCTCTCTCTTTGTCTTCCTCTTCCTCTGCCTCTACCTCTTGCTCTCCCTGCCTCCATGCTTGCAAAGTTCTCAAAATGGCTCAACTGGGTCAATTTGTGGTTGACTGATTGGTGATCAGTTTTGTAAGTAAGTGTTTTCAGGTGTGTGTCTAAGTGTTTTCAATCACCCAATGTGTTTTGTATTTTGAATAGATGTGTTTTCCCAATGGTACCCATGAGATTTCATTTATGAACGAAGTGTCTTATGTATGAAATAGTGTGTAGTGTGCAGGAGCAAGTGTGTTGCAGAATTGCAACTGAAGTGCAAAGCAGCGCTTTTGTTTAAGGTATGGTTACACTGTGTTTAAGGTATAGTAACAAAATCTTCAAGTTTTGTTACTTTGGTCTAAGCATGTGTCTATAGTGTTCAAGCAATAGGCAAAAACTGTAAGTACTAAAACAAAATAAAAAATTAAACTGAAAATAACTGAACTAAATTTCATTTTAAAAATAAATAGACATATTTTAAAAATTATTAAAACTTAAAAATTAAAAAGAAAACAGGAAACAAAAAAATTAATTCAAAATATTAATAAAAGCTATACTACTATATTAACAATACTAAATTAAAACTAAACTTTTACTAAATAAAAAATGTATAGGTAATACATATGTTTACTTTAGGTAGATAAAATTGTTTTATAACAACATATGCACATCTAATTTTTGTTAAGTTAAAGTTGAAGTACTAGAATAACTAAAAATGAAAATAACTAAACCGAATCTGAAATGAAATTAATTAAAATATAAATGAAAAAACATATTTTTAAATGACTAAAACTTTCAAATTAAAAAGTAAATAGAAAACATCAAAATAAAAACTAATTTCTAATATTAATAAACCTATCTCTTTGTTAATACTAAAATAACTATCCATATTTTTATGCAAAATTTGGAATATATAGTGAGAAAAAATAAGACATGTTTACCTAAAGGCACAATATGTAAGATGTTTTTATTAAAATATCCAAAAACCACTAGAACAGTGTTATATATTTTGCTGACTTGTGTACTTACATTATCCCAAATGTTTCGAAGAATGTTTAAATCCAGAGAAATAAGCAATTTTAACTAGTGACACGGAGCGTGTCCATAGTGTCATTGTGTCGCCTGCCAATGACGTCATACACCCTCGATTTCCGGTTTTGTTTTGTAGAAAACATGGAAACACCAAAGACGCTTTAATATGTTGTGTGTTTTAATAGACCGGTGACGACCGCACAGAGTAGCATTATAACAGAACTTTCAAATGTATCTAGTATGATAAAACAGCGCTGCTTTACCCCACATACACACAACCGGAAGCAGCGGAAGCAGTCGACTGTGGCATAGTAAAAGCTCCGCTGCTTTCCAGTCGTGTGTCATGCTTGTTCAGCGCCTCATTTCGCTTCGACGGCTTTCAGCCTCATCCTGCTTCATTCTACTACGTTAATAAATCATTAGCTCATCCATGAACATGATTTCTGCTCGAGTCCCGTCGGATTGCATCAGCTGTGGGGATGAAAACTCCCATGATTCCAAACTCAGTCAAGGCGTCATCAAACTACGCCTTTGTCTATTTGTTTATTTTGAATACGTGCCCTCCAGCGGCGAAAATTACATATTGTGCCTTTAAGTTTAATTAAAGTTGAAGTGCTAAAATAACCAAAACTAAAACAGACAAAATCTTAAAAACTACAACTGAAAAGAAAATGGGAAACAAAAACTCATGCAAAGTATTAATAAAACCTATAGTACTAGCAACACTAAAATGCTATAATATTTTAATGTATTTTATGCACATTTTGGCATATATAGTTGAATAGACATGATTAAAATGCACATAAGAAATACATACATTCACTTGATGTGGATACATCAATTTATTTATCGATTTATTTGATAAAAAGAAATGTGCATAAAATGCAATGAAAACCCATTTAGCAAATAAATGTATAGATGTGCATTAAAAAAGTCGTGTGAAAGTTTCCCAGAAGTGATGATTCTGTTCTCTTGAGCACATTGGACGGAAACGCTGCTTTACTGACAAACTGTTTTTGTAGAATTTTGCATAAATTTAAATTGCAACTTAGATGGAAACAGCTTTTGTCCTCCCTCACACACACTGTGTCTTGTATGATTTCTGGGGTCTGATCATCTGCTGGCGTGATCTGACAGCATAATCTCATTGAGCCTCATTCACAGTCGTTTCAGAGATTCGTCTCACACACACACTCACGCTCATCTGAACCCCTCCCTCTCTTCCTCGCAGCACACGCCGTGTTTGGTCCAGCTGTGTGTGCAGTTGTTCTCAACATCTGTTCCCTTGGCAACGGCCCCAGCATCCTTCAGCTGTGAGGTCACCGCACCTGCTGCTGGAGAACATGTGGAGCAACGGCTGGGAATACAGCGCATCTCAATGATCGTCAAGCTCACGCTCGGCTCTGAGCCATGGGTGCACTTCCAGTTAGCAGTCCCACAATGCAATGCCATGAGCTCAGATATGGCACCGTTTTCAAGGCATTTCAGACTACTTATATACAGTGGTGGCCAAAATGTTTAGAACATTAGTATTTTCAGTTCTCCACAGTTCTTCTGGATTGAGTCTGTCTCAGTTTGTTCTGTTTCTTCATGTCATTCCAGACAGACTGATGA
>NW_015542375.1:228052-232364 GCF_001515605.1 Sinocyclocheilus anshuiensis | reverse complement strand
TTTGGATGGGTTAAATGCAGAGCACTAATTCCAAGTATGGGTCACCATACTTGGCCACATGTCACGTCACTCACTTGTCACTTGAATGTTTGGAAATGTAAACTGATATTTCCTACTGACACACTACAGCAAAAGATAGAAATAACTGACTTAAAACCATTTTTAGCTGCTGAAAATACTAGTGTTCTAATCATTTTGGCCACCACTGTAAAGATTATATCAAATAACGAGTTGAAATAATTATATTTATTATAAGCAATAAAAATACACTATAATGATAATAATTATTTAAGCAAAAACAAATAGAATGACAACAGTATTGTTTATATTATAGCATATTTTATAGCTTATATTTTATTATTACTATTTTTATTTATTAAAATATAATAATAATAATAATAATAATAATATATTATATGACTATTTATAATTATTTAACAAATATAATAATAATGAGTATTATTATTATTATTATCCATTAATGTTTATATGTTTATTATAAAAAATAAATAATTATTTTTCTTTTTCTTATGTGTCGTTGATGTTAAGCTTTGGATGGCCCAGCCCTACTATAGTTTATTTTGGTACTGAAATGCAATAAGCTGCATTTATATTCAAGCACAAATCTCAAGCACACAGCAACAGTAAAGCACAGCACATCAGTGTGTTATTGTCCCTCACGGCCCTTCACACGTCTCTGCTCTCTATTCAGTCCTGGTTAAGCTGAACTAACATGATAACCTGCACCGAGCCGTGTGAAGTAATGGAAATCACAGAGCACTGGTTTCTGGAAACTCATCAGGTTCCCACAGAGAGAGAGATGAACACATAATCCACTCACCAGCTCTTGGAAATGATCCTGGGGAAGCGTTTAAGAACAATACCTGATGCACAGTATCTCAGCATGATATTTCATTCCCAGAATGCCACAGGAGGAGCCTCACGAGACACTAATCAGCGTCAGCCAAAAACAGGAGCTTCCTCACCTCTGTCTTCAGTGGAGCGTCTTCTCTGGCTAAAAATAGCATAACACACTATATATACAGTATACAGTATGAATACTGAGCACAATATGCAGTATTACTGCACACACGGAATACCAGGTACTTATATAAAGTTAAGAAATAATACAATGGCATAAAAACAATATTAATAATTACTATTATTAGTAGTAGTAGTAGTATTAATATACTTTTTTAAGTAAAAAAAAAAAGGGAAATATGCTAATTAAAAATAAATAATAAAAATCAAATAATTTAAAATGTATTTTATTAAGCTCTAAATAATACACTATTATTATTATTATTATTATTATTATTATTATAAGCTAAAATATGCCAAAAAAAATAATACATAATAAAATAATAATTGTTGTTATTAATTAATTAATTTATTATTATTATTGTTGTTGTTGTTATTTAAGCAAAGAAATATGCTAAATAAATAAAATATAGTAAAAACAATTATATTATTATAAAGTATTATTATTATTATTATTATTATTATTAATTATACAATTTTTTTAATAGCTTATACAAATAAGAATAGTATTTGACTTGACAAATGAAAGACCATGATGAAATAAAATATTTGATGGGTAATGCATCAGCCCACACATTTATACACAAATGTAAATGAGCATGTAAATTGCATTTAAACTGTAATAACCCAGCATAAGGGTTTCAGTCGCACGAGTTGCTTTGTAACATCATGGAAAAACATGACATCATGACAGAGCCTGATGATTTCTGAGCACCTTGAGTCAGCAGTTTTACACCGGCGGTAACCGTCATCTTTATGTGCATTATGTTAGGTTTTGTTATTTACATGTAAGCAAACTATATTTCATGCTGCATAATATGATCCATAATGTTTTTAGCAACAGAATCCGAGTAATATCAGACAGAATTGGCTGATCATCCATTCACCCCTGCATGACAGTCATATGACTTTAGTTTGAAATGTGTTTAATTGCATAATGCAGTCTGTTTGACATAGGGCCTGTTGTTTTTAGGAATAGTTCACCTAAAAATGAAAATTTGCTAAAAAACCTCTCACCCTCAGGCCCTCCAAGAATATGTTCGTGAATCATTTGATTCAGATTGGGACTTCGGAGCGGGTTCGCAAATCATTTGATTCAGATCGGAACCTTGGAGCGAGTTCGCAAATCATTTGATTCAGATCGGGACTTCGGAGCGGGTTCGTGAATCATTTGATTTAGATTGGGACTTCGGAGCGGGTTCGTGAATCACTTGAATTAGAGCAGGACTTCGGAGCGGGTTCGTGAATCATTTGATTTAGATCGGAACCTTGGAGAAGGTTCGCGAATCATTTGATTCAGATTGGGACTTCGGAGCAGGTTCGCGAATCATTTGATTCAGATCGGGACTTCGGAGCAGGTTCGTGAATCATTTGATTTAGATCGGAACCTTGGAGCAGGTTCGCGAATCATTTGATTCAGATCGGGACTTTGGAGCGGGTTCGCAAATCATTTGATTCAGATTGGGACTTCGGAGCAGGTTCATGAATCATTTGATTTAGATCGGGACTTCGGAGCAGGTTCATGAATCATTTGATTTAGATCGGAACCTTGGAGCAGGTTCGCGAATTATTTGATTCAGATTGGGACTTCGGAGCAGGTTCGCGAATTATTTGATTCAGATTGGGACTTCGGAGCAGGTTCGCGAATCATTTGATTCAGATTGGGACTTCGAAGCAGGTTCGTGAATCATTCGATTTAGATCGGGACTTCGGAGCGGGTTCATGAATCATTTGATTTAGATCGGAACTTTGGAGCAGGTTCGCGAATCATTTGATTTAGATCGGGACTTCGGTGCAGGGCCGTGAATCATTTGATTCAGATCGGGACTTCGGAGCGGGTTGGCGAATCTTTTGATTCAGACTTCGAAGCGCATATTGCAAATCATTTCTTTTATTTATTAAACTTTTCGAAAACTCAGAATTGGATAAAACATTGCATCGCAAAATGATTCACTGTTTCGAAGCGTTCCAATCAGATCGCGAATCATTTGATCGGAACTTTGGAGCGGGTTCACGAATCCTTTAAACAGCTTAATTAATATTCATGTCTTAATCCTTGGCCATACCCTTACGAAAATTAACTATGGTTTTACCACTAATAAAACAAAAAAAAACATGGTTACTATAGTTAAACCATGGTAACCACAAATGTAAACTTACATGCGTAAAATATGTCTAGTTTTGCGAATATGAATTCTACGAAAAGTAACCATTGTTTTATTGTAGTACAAGTGTAGTAACCATGGATGTAAGAATGTATTAGAGGCTTACAATCACTGTCAAATCAGCATTGAACTTTTTACACCTTTTTGCAGACAGAAGAGAGACTATAAGAGGAGAAAACAAACACACACCCTCTCAGTGTTTACGAAGGGCGTGAGAAACATCATGACCTACTGTTACAAATAAGATAAAGTGCTATAGAAAGGGTTTAGTTAGTGTATTAAAAAACGAATGACAAATGGCTCTAGAAAATGAAGAATGCAAGGTCTTGCCAGTGTGCAAATTTCTGTAAAGGCTTACTTCATACATATGTAATAGATCTAACGTGGTGCTATAGCTTTCTTGCAGTCTCCAGGCTCGTAGGTTTATTCATTTTAATAAAACCGTGTTTATTCAACAGTTTGAAGTTTAGAGTCGCGAAGCGAACGTCAGGGTTTAATTAATATTCATGAGCAGGGAAACCGGAAGTGGCGGTTAAGCCCCTCCCCGCAGGTATAAAAGCACCTGTCCGAGCGGTCAGCTGAGCGCAGACTCACCCGACGAGCAAAAGGAGTCCAGGCAGCTTTCAGGTAATTTAACCGTGTAAACATCTATGTCAAATCAAATGAATGACAAAATGAAACTAAAAGAAAGAGGAATTGACTATCTACAATGCTTCTCTTTATTTGTTTGTAGACAGCGTTTTTTAATCATTTTTTTATGCAGTTTGTTAACAGTTTATTAAACCTTTTCAACTATTCAATGACCTACAATTATGTTATATAGTACCATTAATTTACGCTGAGAGAGTAAAGTTTCATAAGCAATATAGCCTATATAAATTAGTTGTCAAATCATTTCTGTTTAAACACAGTTAAAATAGCATTTATAATGCAAGATATTACTATTGTTTACATTTGCAAATGTTGTAAATGTTAAGTAATGTATGACCTTTACAAGAAGCCTATTTATAATGTGCTGACTAAATATTCTTTAAAGGGGTCATATGATGCGATTAACATTTTTTCTTTCTCTTCGGAGTGTTACAAGCTCTTGGTGCATAAAGAAG
>NW_015542375.1:225463-227982 GCF_001515605.1 Sinocyclocheilus anshuiensis | reverse complement strand
CTTGTAACACTCCAAAGAGAAAGGAAAACTTGAAATCGCATCATATGACCCCTTTAAATTCAAAAAGTTTTCACCCCCAGCTCTTAATTAATGGTTTTTCCTTCTGGAGCATCAGAGAGCGTTTGAACCATCTGTAATAGTTGCATATGAGTCCCTCAGTTGTCCTCAATGTGAAAAGATGGGTCTCTAAATCAAAAGGAAAACTTGAAATCGCATCATATGACCCCTTTAAGAATCAAGGGGATGTAAACTTTTGAACAAGGTCATTTTTATAAATTCAACTACTTTCTCTTTTTCTCCTATATGTAAACATGTTTTATGTGAAATACCTTATTCATGTCAGCACTAAATATAAAATAACATGCATTTTGCTTGATCCCTCTTATTTTGGTAAAATAATTATTGTGTATATAAACTTTTGACTTCAACGATAGATAGATAGATAGATAGATAGATAGATAGATAATGAATGATTTTTGTAGATTTTAATATAATCTTTTTTAAACTGTATATGTGCAGCTGCAGACTCAGAGAGCAGGAATGAACTGGAGGAAGGGGGCGTGGCCTGTTCCGTGATAGTGTGTGACATCGATCCAAAAGTTCCAGGTGTGAGGGATGGAAAGGTAGGAAATTTTAATAAAGCGTTGTACTTAGATGGTTCACAATGACATAAATTTCCTTTTCACTTTACATCCACTGTGAAAGTATATTAATGCACAATTCTTCCTCTCCAGAATGATCCCTGGTCATGTGACAGCTCTGCATCTTCCTCTGACAGTGAGGATGATGAAGAAGACAAGAAAAAGAAGAAAAAGCTGAAGAAGAAAAGAAGCAAGGTACTTAGATTATGAAACAAGACAGGGCCCAGTAGCGAACCCTGCAGCATCCCGCTCATTCCACCTGCTTAATTAGAGTATAATGAACACATGAATTAACCTTTTACTGCATATTAATTTCAGAGCAGGAACTGTGTAGATATTGACAACTTGCTTTTGTTCCTGTTTTGTATATCACTTCGAAATAAAGCATTTGCTAAATGCATAAATGTAACTGATATTTGACATAGATAAAGGAATGTTTTATTGCATGCTAGAGTTTATTAATCCCAGAATCATACATGCATTTGAGTACAAAACAGAGAAGAAAAGCATGATTATTAGACCATTTTCTGAGGTTTTCAGAATGCATGACCTCACAAGTTTTTTTTTTCAACATTTAAAGAAGAATTCCCTTCTTATGCAATTAGGGGAAAGGGCTGGAGGGCAGAACCAACACGCACACCCACAGAAAAGTATGACAACTATCAGTAACGAGTTCTTGAAGGTTTGTATCCGGGTTGTGCAATAACTCTGTCACTTCCTCACAGAGAAGTCCAGCTCATCTTCCTCATCATCATCTTCCTCGTCATCCTCAGACAGGGACAGCAGTGAGGTGTGCAAATTAATAAGTTTAACTGGTTTCATATGTAATTATCTTTGCAGTGTGGCAGCTAGTGCACATGTTACAGTATGGTTTTGCTGTCCTGTGATTTACTGTGGTAAGTGGAAATCTAGGGCTTAAAGTGCTTGGGCAATCTGTATTTCTCACTCGTACTGAGAAGCTGAAAGTGTCACAATCTGTGGTGTTTTAGTGTAGAAATTTGTACTCTCTGATGATAAACATAACCTAGAATGCACCTGTGCTCTACAACACTGCCAATCAGAGCGACAGAGTTCACCAAATCAGCTTTTAACATTCATAAACACACACACACTAAATCACCTGCGGTTATATGGGGAACTTCAACTTTGCCTTGATTGTTTTTTGAAAGTAACATTAAAGCAAAAACAGGAACAGAGTGTTTAACCAGTTTCTAGACTGGATAGTGTTTTATATTTTTATATTATATATTTATATTTTATATTAGCTTCTATTTTATTTTATTTGTGTTTTGTTTTGAGCTGGACAGCTACTAATCATTGTATACTCATGTTGAGTGGAATAACAGCTCGTTCTACTGAACATCTTGTTTTTGCATTCAACCAAAGAAAGAAAGTCATGCGGGTTTGTAGCAGCGTGTGTAAATGAAGACCGAGTTTTGACTTTCAGCTGAACTTTAAATAAAGGCAGTGTTTATTTACCGCTGTTCTCCTGCAGAGGAAGGAAAGTTGTCTGAGTCACGGCATGCTGAACAACAGTCACGGCTCGCTTGTGTAAAACAGGATTTGTAGTGTGTGTCTCATGGCTGCTGTCCTAATTATGAAATATGTATGTTTATCACAAAACAACAACATTTACATCTTCTTCTTGACTTATCTGGGTCACGCTCCCAGATTTACTCACTCACGCATTCTCTTCAACAGGATGAAAAGAAGAAAAAGAAGAAAATGAAAATCAGCGAGACTGCAGAGCCGGGGATTCTCACGTGTGAGTGTGAGTGAGAGTGAGAGTGAGAGTGAGAGTGAGAGAGTGTGTGAGTGTGTGTGTGAGAGAGTGTATGAGTGTGAGAGTGTGAGAGTGTGAGAGTGTGTGAGTGTGAG
>NW_015542375.1:212698-224654 GCF_001515605.1 Sinocyclocheilus anshuiensis | reverse complement strand
TGAGAGTGAGAGTGTGAGAGTGTGAGTGTGAGAGTGTGAGTGAGAGTGTGAGTGAGAGTGAGAGTGAGAGTGTGAGTGAGAGTGAGAGTAAGTGTGAGAGTGTGTGTGTATGAGTGAGAGGGTGTGTGAGAGAGTGTGTGAGTGTGAGTGTGAGTGTGAGTGAGAGTGAGAGTGAGAGTGAGAGTGAGTGTGTGAGAGTGTGAGTGTGTGAGTGTGTGAGAGTGTGAGAGTGTGAGAGTGTGAGTGAGAGTGAGAGAGTGTGACTCCGGTGGTAATTTTACTCTATGAAACACCTGTGAGTTTTAGGCCTAAGATAAACAAACTTTCACTTAATTTGGACAGACAACTAAAAGCCTGAAATATGTGACACATGAGGAAATGAGCTCTTTCCATGCAGAGTTTGGCTATGCTTACTGCACAGTGCATATATAAAATTATTTTATTTGTAGCAATAGCCAACAATACATTGTATGGGTCAAAATCATCGATTTTGTGATTTTATTCATTTATTTTTTATGTGAGTGTTTAATTTGAAAATTATTTATTTATTTTAATTTGACATTTTTACAATTAAATCAAAATGTATCATTTTTATTGCTATTCTTTATTTTTATTTATTTTAATATATTTTATTGGGATAGAGATGTATTTTTATTTTATTTTATTGGGTTTTTTTTTTTAGATATATGGGGATTTTTAGGGATTTTATTTTAGTCACTAGTCATTGTATTCTTTTGTTGAGTGGAAGAACAGCTCGTTCTGCTGATCATCTTGTCTTTTTCCCACTTCTGAAGTCTTTGATGTTTTTCAGGTCTGGAGGGAAACACTGAATTAACTCCTGCAGGAGAAACTAAAGGAGACGAGGAGAAGAAAAAGAAGAAAGACAAAGTAATTTCTCCTGTTTAAGAGTGTCTCTGTTGTATTATTTAAATGACCTTACTTTTTTAATTTTCAGGATAATGTCTCACATTTTTTTGTTTGCTCGCTCTTTGGTTCATATATTGATTAATTTTGCTTCATTTTTCCCAGGATGCAGCTGCAATCACTTCAGACAGTGAGAATGAAAAGAAGAAGAAGAAGAAGAAGAAGAAGCAGAAGAAGGATAAGAAAAAGAAGAAGAAGGTATGAAGCGCAGAGGTATAAAAGTGTTTTAATTTCACAGTATCTGTCTGGAATCTGAAATCTCTGCATCTTCTGTATTTCTTAGGATTCCAGCTCATCTTCCTCCTCAGACAGTGAGGATGATCACAAGAAGAAAAAGAAGCAAAACCAAGAAGAAGAAGAGGAAGAAGGTACAGCAGTGCATTGGTGTGATTGGAAATCTGTTTTTATTCCCACAGAAAAAAAAAACATTTAAAAAAAGATAATTATGACTCACTCTATCTATCTATTGATCTATCTTTCTTTTACATTTTAATTAATCTTTTAATCTTTATTTTGTCTGCCATGGAATAAAAAATGTAAAAAAGGTAATTATGACTTTTCATCTCCGGTTGTTTTTATATCTCGCAATTGTCAAAAAACTTAAACTTATTTTATTTCAGCTAGCTGTCAAAGTGACATTTCTAATTTTCGTTAAGTTAGACTTGACATACTAAGATAATTGAAATAAAAAAAACTATAAAAACTAATTAGACATATTTCTTTAAAAACAAAAACAGAATGACTAAAACTTAAAACTAAAATTAAAATGGAAAATATAAAATAAACCTTCATTCAAAATGTAAAAAAAAAACTAGTGGTATTTCTTTTCATAATTGCAAGTTTATATCTTATCTTATATCTTATAGTTTTTCTCTGAATTGTGAGATAAAGTCACAACTATTTTTTTCCGTATTGTTTAATGCAAGTTAAACATCTCTTCTCTCTCGTCTGTCAGGAATCAAGCAGTTCTTCCTCTGACAGCTCCAGTGATGGTGAGAAAAAGAAGAAAGACAAAAAGAAGAAAAAGGAAAAGGAGGTACAATGCAGCTTAAAAGCATGAAAAGTTCTAGAAATCATCAGATTTCATGTGTTTTTTATTAAATGCAGACAAAAATTCATTCAAGTCAACATGAGATGACGTAACTGGTATTGAACTCCAAAATAAACTTTCAGAGAAGTTCATCTGTCAGTGTGTCGAAACACTCATTATAGTCATTAAGTGAAGTCTGCTATTGTCCGACACTAACATCTGACTCACTCTTGGAAACTAGTTTGAGTTCAAGGGTTAAAATCAAATTCACTCATTGAGCTCATTATGACTTCCAGGATTCAGGAGGCGAGTCTGCATCGGACGCAGAGAAAGAGGAGAAGGTAAGAAACCGGAGAATTGAGCTGAAGTCTCTGTTTGATCTCCTGTGAGTGAGTGTCAGTGTAACTCATGCTGCTCATCTTCTGTCTGTCAGGAGCTTGAGCTCAAACAGGAGGATGGAAAGCTCACAGAAGATGCATCTTCATCTGGTGGACGCTTTAGTCTGTTCATTTATTTGTGCAGATTTGAGTCTAGTTTAACCCTGTTTAGATTCTTAAATCCCAATTCTGGGTGGAGAAAGCAACATTTATATAACTTTTACCAGGATTGACACAGTCATGAATTCTTGAAAATTGTGTTTTTATGGTTTGCAAAAGTCATAAAAATGTATAATATCTTAAAAGTCTCATGGAAAGTTCTTTAGTAATATAATATGTATTTTATGTTACTTTTTTATTTTAGTTTAGTTTCGTTTATCTCTGAAAAAGTTAATGTCTTGTCGCAAAAGTCACATGTAACGTTTTTTAGTAATATAATAGAAGTTTATTTTATTAATAATTGTCTAGTTACGAGTCATGTAAATGTGCTTATCTAAACGTTTATGCAGGGTTAAACCTAAAACCATAAAAAATGTACTTTAAATAAAAGAATTTAAAATATACTTAAAAATATAACTTCAAATAAAACAGACATTAAGTGAAATAAAATAGAACATAAACTTATTTTATTCCAGATAGTTCCCAAGAAAAACATTTCTCATTTTTATTTAGTTTAATTTGATATACTAAAATAACTCAAACTAAAACTGAAGTAAAAAATAATGAAAACTATATACACATTACTAAAACTAAACAAATAAAAATGATTTAGAAATAAATCTAAAAAAAACAAGTACTTATAAAAACACAACAAAATTAATAAAACAATAAAAATGAAAAACATGTAAATATATATTTCTAAAATAGCACTGCGTGTGAGGAGCCTGCTTCACTCAGAACAGGCTGAACTGATGTCTAATGGTGGTCACATGACTCATGTAAGCGACTTCCTGTCCTGTGCAGCACTTCCTGCGGAGTCTGCGGGTTTGACTGCTGTCAGGGACGACCTGATGACGGCGAGGGAGCAGGCGACTAACAGAAAGACAAAAAGAAGAAGGTTTGTGTCATTAACCCAGAAACACATTAATCATCCAATTATGTGTGTAAAAACACGCTTTCCCAGTCACACACTCACCGTGAACCGTGCTAGTTTACTCTGTGTGCAGGTGACAGATCTCCATCTCTTATTATTAAAATATTAGCTTTATTAATCAGAACTTTGCGAAACATGATTTTTATGCCCTAAACTCATTTGGTCTGACGTCTCTGTCTCTCAGAAGGAATGCAGTTCGTCCTCTTCATCGGACAGTTCTTCAGACAGTGAGGATGACAAGAAGAAGAAAACCAAGGAAAAGAAAAAGTAAGATTTAAGCTTCATCATAAACAGCTGCATATGTTATTGGTGGGCTGGTTCATAATTTACATTTGTAAAATGAACAATTCAGACAGTAAAAGCAGACCGAAGCTGATTTAAAACCAATCAAATTCTACTGTACTCTAAACTGAAAACATCCTGCAGTTCAACTGATCAACTATATTACTTTTGTGATTTTAGGTATTCATTTATTATTTTTGTGAAGTCAACGTAA
This sequence comes from Sinocyclocheilus anshuiensis, assembly GCF_001515605.1. Lineage (NCBI taxonomy): Eukaryota > Metazoa > Chordata > Actinopteri > Cypriniformes > Cyprinidae > Sinocyclocheilus > Sinocyclocheilus anshuiensis. The sequence goes on along the minus strand of NW_015542375.1, from coordinate 220,734 downwards.
AATGCTGTTGTAACCCATTTTATGTCTGTAACTGGTGTATTTGTGAGTGGAACAGAAAATTCGACATTGAAATAAAATGTAGGGTGGGATTTTATCCAGTGTGAATTAACTAGATGGTGACAAGGCATTGTTAAATATGAGAAATACAAGAGCGGTTATTGTAATTACATAAAATTAAAACCATTAAAAAATATTTCTGCTATTATTCCCAACAGGACTCCAGCTCCTCTTCATCATCCGACAGCAGCTCCTCATCCTCCTCAGACAGCGACAATGACAAGAAGAAGAAGAAAGTGAAGAAAGTGATGATTAGCTACCTGACCTTGAACCTATTTCCTACAATTTCTTAGCAGTACTCTGAAGTACAAGCCTTTTCTTGTTTCTTAAGGAGTCATCTTCATCATCGAGTAGCTGTTCATCATCATCTGACAGTGATGATGACAAGAAGAAGAAGAAGAAAGTAAAGGTCAGATTGATTTCCATACTTAAATGTAATATATGTACATATATTATTAACATATGCAAATTTTACTGTGAGGGTTTTATGCATGTTATAAACTTATATCTTCATCTACCCAGAGAACGTATGAATGTAAAAATTATATATCACCTTATACAGTAGATGTCATATATATGTCCATATGGGTTTATTTAGATTTACAGATGCATGTGAAAAACACTGACTGAATAACTGCTCTGCTCTCGTTTCTTAAAGGATTCTTCTTCATCTTCATCATCATCAAGTAGCTCCTCATCTTCTTCTGACAGCGATGATAAGAAAAAGAAGCAAAAGAAAAAGGTCAAGTCTAAAAGTAAAATCTCTCTTTATTAAATATTCACGCTGAGAGCATGAGAAATACATGAACCCTGAATGTATTTGACCTCTTGACCTCCATCCTCAGGAGTCCAGCTCCTCTTCATCATCTGATAGCAGCTCCTCATCCTCCTCCTCAGACAGCGATGATGACAAGAAGAAGAAGAAGAAGAAGAAAAGTGAAAAAGACAAGAAGGACACGAAAAAGAAGAAAGACAAGAAGAGTAAAAAGGTGGTTCAACGTCAGTTCCTTCCATTTAAGACTCGTTTAAACCCGCACTACTGGTTTAAAGGAGTAGTTCACTTCCAGAACAAACATTTACAGATAATGTACTCACCCCCTTGTCATCCAAGATGTTCATGTCTTTCTTTCTTCAGCCGTAAAGAAATTATGTTTTTTGAGGAAAACATTTCAGCAATTATCTCCATATAATGGACTTCAAATGGCTCTAAACGATCCCAGCCGAGGAAGAAGGGTCTTATCTATTATCTATCTTATTCACTAGGAAACGATCGGTCATTTTCTAAAAAAATAAAAAAATATATATATACTTTTTAACCTCAAACGCTCGTTTTGTGTAGCTCTACAATGAGCATGCATACTCTGTGCAGTCCCGTTCGAAACAGTTAGGGTACACTCTTAAAAATAAAGGTGCTTCAAAAGGTTCTTCAAGCGATGCTATAGAAGAACCATTTTTGGTTCCACAAAGAACCATTCAGTCAAAGGTTCTTTAAAGAACCATCTCTTTCTTACCGTTTTTTAATCTGAAGATCCTTCTTTCACCACAAAGAAGCTTTTGTGAAACAGAAAGGTTCTTCAGATGTTAAAGGTTCTTTATGAAACCATTTAGACAAAAAGGTTCTTCTATGGCATCGTGAAGCACCTTTATTTTTAAGAGTGTATGTAGAAAAAAACTCCCATCTCATTTTTTCCTCCAACTTCAAAATCGTCCTACATCGCTGCAGAAGTACCGACCCAGTGTTTACAAAGTGAACATGCAAAGAAGATCAAATGCCCTTTACAAAAAAAACGGCAAAACAGCAATGTAACCTCCTGACTACCAGCTATGGAGTTTTGTCCACTGTAGAGGACATTATGTTTTAGCGATTTCTCTGAGACGTTACATGTCACAGTTTTAAGTCTGGATGTCCTGTACAGAGCACATTCAGGGCTTTTCAGAGATACCAAGAAAATGAGATGGGAGTTTTTCGACATACCCTAACTGTTTCGAACGGGACTGCACAGAGTTCACGCAGAGCTAGACAAGAAGAGCGTTTGAGGTTAAAAAGTATATAAATTGTAAAAAAAATGTAGAAAATGACCGATCGTTTCACTAGATAAGACTTCTTCCTCGGCTGGGATCGTTTAGAGCCGTTTGAAGCTGCATTTAAACTGCATTTTGGAAGTTCAAACTCGCGGGCACCATAGAAGTCCATTATATGGCGATAATTGCTGAAATGTTTTCCTCAAAAAACATAATTTCTTTACGACTGAAGAAAGAAAGACATGAACATCTTGGATGACAAGGGGGTGAGTACATTATCTGTAAATGTTTGTTCTGGAAGTGAACTACTCCTTTAACGCCTGGTTAACCTGCATTACTGGTGGTTAGTGAATAAGATGTTGCATAAGAAAATGTTGCAACTCACTTTATAAAGTCAATAATTCAAAAATAAGAGATTTTACCAGTGTTGTTTTAGTATCATTAATTTTTTATTAATTGATATTTTTAAGTTTTTATTAATGTTGAATTAGTTTTTATTTTGGTATTTTCATTTTAAATATAGTTATGTTTAGTCTTTTGTTTTTCATTTTTATTAGTTTATTCATTTTTGGTTTATTAGTTTTTTAATGTCTCTATAATTTAGTGCATTTTATGTTTGTAATATGTTATTTTACTTTATTTCATTGTAGATTTAATTTCAAGTAACAAAATATTTTTTTATGGTTTTGTATGTATGATATATAATATGTGACCCTGGACAACAAAACTAGTCATAAGGGTCCATTTTCCAAAATTGAGATAATCTCAAAGCTGAATAAATAAGCTTTCCATTGATGTATGGTTTGTTAGGATAGGACTATATTTGGCTGAGATGCAACTATTTGAAAATCTGGAATCTGAGGATGCAAAAAAATCTAAATATTGAGAAAATCATCTTTAAAGTTGTCCAAATTAAGTTCTTAGCAATGCATATTACTAATCAAAAATTCAGTTTTGATATATTTACGGTAGGAAATTTACAAACTATCTTCATGGAACATGATCTTTACTTAATATCCTAATGATTTTTGGCATAAAAGAAAAATCTATCATTTTGACCCATACAATGTATTGTTGGCTATTGCTACAAATATACCCCAGCGACTTAAGACTGCTTTTGTGCTCCAGGGTCACATATATGTAATTTATATATGCTGCATTGTTGTCGGACAGCAGTGTCAATGTCATGCATGTCATACATTTGATGTAGTTTCATTTGTCTTTTGATTGTGTCTTGTTGCTTTTGTTTTAATCCCAGGACTCGGGCAAGTCTTCACGATCAGAAAACCATGACGACAAGCATGTATGAGCTAATCCAAGCTTGCTTATTTTAATCTGTTATTTCTCAAGCATTATGACAGCTTTTATTTTCTCTAAGATACAGAGGAAATTCACTTCTACTCGCTGATGTCTACCGTGTCTTGCCGTGTGACATGGCTGTGTAGTTCTCTCACAGTAGTTAAACTGAACCTCTATTGTTATTCCTCTACAGAAGAAAGCAAAATCAGCTGATAAGGATGGAGAAAACTCCTCGCTGAAGATTGAAGGAGAGTCAGGGGGTTTGGGGTCATCCGGCACGAGAGATTACAGCTGTGGCTCTCAGATTTCTTCATCTCTAGTTTACTCTAGCCTGCCTTCTGAAACCCTGAGCCGCACAGAGAGCAGCAGCGCCTCCCGCAGGCCTCTGACTGCCATAGAGAGCCTGATGGGACATCCTCAGAGAAACACACTGGGGACAGACAGAGTCACGACCAGCAGATACACCTCACACTTCACATCGTAAGAAACACTTACACAAAAGCACCATGGCAGTACCATGTTTTGGGGGGTTTAGAGTGCTGCAGTGATGACGTATGTTTGTATGACTCCTACATGATTCTTACATCACAAATGTGACCCTGCAGCACAAAAGCAGTGTTAAGTCGCTGGGGTATATTTGTAGCAATAGCCAACAATACATTGTATGGGTCAAAATTATCCATTTTTCTTTTATGCCCAAAATCATTAGGATATTAAGTAAAGATCATGTTCCATGAAGATATTTTGTAAATTTCCTACCGTAAATATATCAAAACTTAATTTTTGATTAGTGATATGCATTGCTAAGAACTTCATTTGGACAACTTTAAAGGTGATTTTCTCAATATTTAGATTATTTTGCACCCTCAGATTCCAGATTTTCATATAGTTGTATCTCGGCCAAATATTGTCCAATATATAAATATTGTCAATTTCAAATGGACTCTTATGACTGGTTTTGTGGTCCAGTGTCACAAATGAACACAACTTAAGGCCTAAATACAGTCAGCAGAAAGCTAAACATACTGTAGGCTATACCCAGCTAACAAAAATATGTTCTAAGAGCATGTTTCTAGCGTTCCCATTAAGTTACAAAATCGTTATTTCTGACTGTTCTCTTAACGTTCAAAATGCCTTTTTTTTTTTTTTCAAACATTAAGTGAACATTCCATTTGATCATTTTGCAAAGATTATGGAAATGTTACTTTTGAATGTTCTCTGAACATTCCGAAACAAATTGTTACATTTAAAAAGCATTATATGAACATCCAACTAAAATGTTTCAGAGAGAAAAAAAAAAACAATTGCATGAATGATGTAGAAATAATGCTTAGAATTACTTTTTTTTTTTCTTCTTCTTCAATCTCCACTGTGATCTAAATTATTTACAAAAAATTGTATTAAACATTTTATTTATCATTTGTGGAACCCTGGAATATACATTTAACCATCTGATACAATCACTGTACCATGGTACAGCCACAGTACTTTTTTTGTTATGGTGCTACAAAGATAGATTTTAAGATGTGAATGCTTATGATCAGTGTGTATTTGTTTTTGTCTGTGATTAGAGGGAATAAAATGCAGCATTTAACCCACATTGTTGTCTATTGAATAATCACTGCAATTATCATTTATGTTTTTATGAGATTTTTAGATGCAGCACGTTATATTTGAACCCAATAGCTGTATCTTGCATGAGTCAGGGAATATTTTGATTGTGAATGATACTATTAAAAAGCTTGTAAACAAATCACATGCAGTTCATGTGAAAATGATTCGAGGAGTGTTTTCTGTCATTATGTGCTGGAATAATCAGAACCAGAGCATTTGTGGAGCAAAAGACATGAATAGAAACCACACCTAGATACTTTCCTGAAGCGCCTCGGGCTGGGGCTGTTTTTAGAGAAGTTAATCTACTTCCTGTCAGGGAGATCTTTCTGGAGGATTTTACATAGGGTGGAAACACAAGATGCCACTGAATAAAATCAGAGGGATGTGTGCTTATTTCAATAGGTTCCAGTTGGCTTATTTGACATTTAAGCATTTGGCAGACACTTTTATCCAAAGACTTGCAGTGCATTAATTTTATACACTCAATATTTAACACATTAATAACACATGAGTACATGACACCGAAACAGCTAAAGATCATTTATAGTGTTAAAGGAGTAGTTCCAGTGTTTTTCACTGGAGAAATCAATTTTATGGATAGAAGACCCGTATTTTAGCTAGATGCAATGGTTTGAAGTAAAAAACGCTCAGCAATGGATGCTCTGCAGTGAATGGGTGCCGTCAGAATGAGAGTCCAAACAGCTGATAAAAACATCACAAGTAATCCACAGCACTCCAGTCCATCAGTTAACATCTTGAGAAGAGAAAAGCTTCTCAAAAAGCACCGTTTACAAGCCAAAACAGCTCTAATCAAACATCTGGCTGGATTTTGATGTGAGAGACAACAGGAGATGCACTTTTTCACTGGAGGAAGCATTATTATTGATTATGGACTCGTATTTTGTCCAGAGGCAATGATTTAATGTTAAAAATGTGTTAATGATGGACTTGTTTATTTCAAACACACAGCTTTTGTCTTCTCAAGATGTTAACTGATGGACTGGAGTGGTGTGGATTACTTGTGGATTATTGTGATGTTTTTATCAGCTGTTTGGACTCTCATTCTGACGGCACCCATTCACTGCAGAGCATCCATTGCTGAGACACTGATGCAGTGCTACATTTCTTCAAATCTGATGAAGAAACAAACTCATCCTAATTTTGGATGGCCTGATGGTGAGTAAATGTTCAGCTAATTTTTATTTAAATGATATATCTATACACAACTTTGGAAACCTGGTCTGTTTTCCGCAGCCAATAGTGAGTCAGAGATCCAGAATGATCAGAGATACACCTGGACACCTGCTTTTGGGCAAAAACAGCTCATCATTTTGAGCGTTTTAACAATAGCGTTGTACTAAAGCAGAACCACCCCTATGAGACACACCCAACACTCCTGCAAACTGACGTCTGCATACCAAAACTGTGCTGAGGTGGGGAAGAGGTTCAATAACTGGTTTTGTTGGATAATCCTGTTTCTGTCAAAGCCAGATTTAATTCTAAAAACAGGATTTAGTGTCTTTCCTCTGAGGTTTTATGTCATTGTTCACATTAACATTAGTGCTAGTGCATACATGCATCAAACAGTATACTATATATACTACTACTTATTATCAACAATTATATTACAGTTTTTCTCAGTTGCTTTGGTGCATTTCTCAGATCAGAAATGAAATTCTCAAAACTTCTTGTTCAACCTCCACATCATCTAGTCACTTGTGCACATCATAAATGCAATTTCTCATTCTTTTAAGCAAGTTGCGATTGCTTTGGTACATTCATGCAATTGATTATGTGCATTTGTCTGCAGTTTCCTACATTATCAGTTGCTATATGTGACCCTGGACCACAAAACCAGTCGCTGGGGTATATTTGTAGCCATACCCAACAATACATTGTATGGGTCAAAATTATTGATTTTTCTTTTATGGCAAAAATCATTAGGATATTAAGTGAAGATCATGTTCCATGAAGATATTTTGTAAATTTCTTACCATAAATATATCAAAACTTAATTTTTGATTAGTAATATGCATTGCTAAGAACTTCATTTGGACAACTTTAAAGGTGATTTTCTCAATATTTTGATTTTTTTGCACCCTCAGATTCCAGATTTTCAAATAGTTGTCCTATCATAACAAACCATACATCAATGGAAAGCCTATTTATTCAGCTTTCAGATGATGAATGTGTCATGTTGCTCAAAATCTACTATATAGTTATCTGTGCAATAGTGTTTCCCCTCAAAACATCTAGTCATTAAATGCAAAATGGTTGATCTAGTTGTCATAAACTGTCAAACATATTTTCTACACATTTCTATAAGACTTTTTGTAAATTTGCCATGAATTGTGCAGGTGAATATTGACTTTCACTAATGAAGAGAATGTATATCAGCTAATGATAAACCAGTTCTCTGAAATAGCTCAAAGGTGCATCTCATGAACCTTCAATTGGAAAGAACATATAGACAGAGGACAACACAAGAGCTACAAAGTCTGACAACGGATGAACATCCAGGAAACAATCAGGATCAACAGCCGAGAGGAAGAACAGGAGTAAGGATGCATGGTGGAAGGGTACAGAGGCAAAACAGAGGAAGAGGCAGAAGAGGCCAAGGACATAGGCGCATATCAGATGAAATAAGGGCCACTATTGTGAACAATGACTGAGGTGGTTTTCCTCTGTTTGCCTTTATTTTGTATTCTCACCTTTGTACCCATATTTATTTTTATTTTCTATATCACAATGACAGTGTACTGTGAATCCTATCCAGTCTCTTTCAATCAATACCCCACATACAGTAGTGTGTCAATTTGTATTTTTGAAATGGATATACGGCATACAGAAGAAGTGCAGCCTTCTGCACTGTTATATTGACAACATGAAGCATTTTGACTCTCTTGTTTGTGAACAATGACACAAGGACTTTTCATTCTGATGGCACTGATATGTTCATTGACATAAATACTTACCTTTGAGAGATGAACTAAAGATTTTGAGTATATTACAGGCTTTTGCAGGTAATCCATTGTGTGGTGCTG
>NW_015542375.1:207543-208056 GCF_001515605.1 Sinocyclocheilus anshuiensis | reverse complement strand
AGTCATTAAATGCATGATCTAGGATCTAGTTGTCATAAACTGTCAAACATATTTTCTACACATTTCTATAAGACTTTTTGTACATGAATTGTCCTTCAATTGGAAAGAACATATAGACAGAGGACAACACAAGAGCTACAAAGTCTGACAACGGATGAACATCCAGGAAACAATCAGGATCAACAGCCGAGAGGAAGAACAGGAGTAAGGATGCATGGTGGAAGGGTACAGAGGCAAAACAGAGGAAGAGGCAGAAGAGGCCAAGGACATAGGCGCATATCAGATGAAATAAGGACCACTGTGGACCACGTTGTTAATCATGGCCTTACAATGGCTGAAGCGGGGTTCCTGTGTTTTCGCCTTTGTGACCATATTTCTTTTTCTTTTGTATATCACACTGACATTGTTATGGGTTTATTTACAGTTTTTCTCAGTCGCTTTGGTGCATTTCTCAGATCAGAAATGAAATTCTCAAAACTACTTGTTCAACCTCCACATCATCTAGTCACTTGT
>NW_015542375.1:207105-207408 GCF_001515605.1 Sinocyclocheilus anshuiensis | reverse complement strand
TTCTTTTGAACAAGTTGCGATTGCTTTGGTACATTCATGCAATTGATTATGTACATTTATCTGCGGTTTCCTACATTATCAGTTGCTAATGTCATTTTGCTCAAAATGTATTATATAGTTCTCTGTGCAATAGTCTAGACTTTTTGTAAATTTGGCATGAATTGTGCAAGAAGAGAATGTAGATCAACCAATGATAAACCATTTCTCTGAAATAGCTCAAAGGTTCATCTCATGAATCTTCAGTTGGAAAGCATATACTGTATAGACAGAGGACAACACAAGAGTTACAAATTCTAACAATGG
>NW_015542375.1:202883-207023 GCF_001515605.1 Sinocyclocheilus anshuiensis | reverse complement strand
ATTTTTTTTTTTTTTTTGGTCAGACCACTAGTAAAAGTGTAACTGGGAATTCTATCCAGTCTCTTTCAATCCATATCCCACATACAGTAGTGTGTAAATTTGTACTTCTGAAATGGATATATAGCATGCATAAGAAGTGCAGCCTTCTGCATTTCAATACAGTAACTGTCATCTAAACTGCTATCATAGTTTACATCAGAGTGCACTGTTATATTGACAACATGACTAAGCATCTTGTTTGTGAACAATGACACAAGGACTTTTCATTCTGATGTCACTGATATGTTCATTGACATAAATTCTTACTTTTGAGAGATGAACTGAAGATTTTGAGTAAGTTACAGGCTTTTGCAGGTAATCCATCGTGTGGTGCTGTTTGTACGAATTGTTTTGAGAAATGCACATACTTCTTTTCAAATATTGTGGATGATTCGAGAAATGCACCAAAGCGACTGAGAAAAACTGCATAACAATTCTGACCTTTTCCCTTCTCGCTATTCTGAGGAAAAAAGTTTGAGTTACGAGATATACTTGGAGATATTCCGTGGCGAGGTAAAAAAAAAAAATCAATGTAAAGTCAGAATTTAGAAAATAAACCTGTCAGAATTGCGACATTTTAACGCTAAATTGCAAGAGAAACAGTCAGAATTCAGATTTTATATCTTGCAATTCTCACAGAAATGCGAGTAAAAACAGTCTGAATTACCTATTTATTTATTTATTTATTTATTTATTTATTTATCCAGATATTGTGCTATTTTTTAGAAAGATAAGTTGTTAAATGTGAATTAAATTTACATTTAAATTTCAAATTAAAATACGAAATTAAATCACACCGCACCACGTAATTAATAAACACAAGCTATTCCTTATTTAGTCAGCCCACTCACCTACTTATCGACGTCTCTTAGCCAATCAGCTGAGACTACTCGTTATTTAATTAATATTCATGAGCAAAGCCTTCGCTCTATACAGTAAAGAGTTTCGCTCATTTTAATGCATACTTAGCGTTGTCTGTCTTTCAGCCAATCAGCTAGGGCGAATCTTACGTCACGTTGATTAATATTAATGAGGCACAAACCTCTGGGTGGATCCCGGTAGAAACACTGATGTTGATGATAAATACTGCTGTCATCTCAACCAGATCACATTCACTGCTTATTCATCATGGACTTCGATCTGTGCTCAGGTAAACAGATGCAGAAATGATATACCAGTAAACACACACTGGTTGATTTCTAAGAGAAACTAACAGTTTTATTCCTGTTTTGGAGCAGCTGTTGGAGATGATGAGGTGAAGAAGCAGGAGGGCAACGAGGTGGAGGGCATCTTTGGCTTTGGAAAAAAAGATAAAGACAAAGAAGAAAAAGATAAAGAGTGTAAGGACAAAGACAAAGATAGTGACAAGCCAAAGGTAAGAATATTTCATCATGATGGTCAATGAACGTTTTCTAATACACAGAAAAGTCAAAAATCACAGTTTCTGTTATAAGAACATCAACATGCCTGACATACTTATCATAATGTTATTGTCAATTCTGTGTTATATTGATTTCAAACTAAAAACTTTTACATTTTATACACATGTAGATGAAAAGTATTGAAAAATTATTATTATTGATAACTAAAACTAAAACCATAAAAATGTTGTTAGTTGAAATAAAATATAGAAAACTTATTTCAGCGAGTTGCCGAGGCAACATTTTTCATTTTAATTTAGTTTAACTTGACTAACTGAAACTAAAACTGACATAAATTATAAATAAAATAAAAAAATGACAAAAACATAGATGAAAATGACTAAAACTTTAGAATAAAAATTCAAATGAAAACGGAAAACATAAAAATAAAAACCAAAGCTTACAGACATAAATACAATAAAATTATAATTAATTAAATATATTATAAATAATTCTAATTATAACTAAATTATACATAATTATACATAATCTATAAATACATTATTAAAAACTATAATATCAATATCAAATATATAATAACTAATATAATTCTATCACTATGATATTACAATAACACATTTGGAAAGTGTTTATAATGTGATCGGACAGTTAATAATCTGAATTTCCTATTAAATCAAAATATTTGCATTGTTTTTTTTTTTACTTTTTAACCCCTTCCACTCCAAGCACTTTTCCTTTAAAGCCACTTTTCAGTTTCCTGATGTGTTTATAATCAGATTACAGAAGCAAAATGTGTTGCGAACAGTGTTTTGTGTCGAGTTCAACCCGGAAGACTCCTTTCAAGAGCTCAAAAATGTTGCTCAGCCCTTGAGGGTTAATAATGACGTAAAATAAGAGATGTTACTACATGCTGGTGTTTAGAATGTGATGCATTGTACTGTTTTATGCATGCTTTTTCAGAGTGATTGCAAAGAAGAGGATAAAGACAAGGACAAGTGCAAAGACAAAGAGAAGGACAAGAGCAAAGACAAAGAGAAGGACAAGTGCAAAGACAAGGAAAAGAAGAAGGATAAAGAGCACAAAAAGGGGCACGGACATGGTCATGGTCGGGGACGTGGACGCGGACGCGGACACAGGTCATCCTCTTCATCCAGTGATGAGGTACCTTTACTATGGTTTTATAAACACTTAATTAAAACAAGCCCAAATTAATTTGGTTTTGTGAGACACAGAAGGAGATATTAAGCATATCGACTTCTTTTATGGTGATTTTTGGTTGTTTTTTGGTGCAGTTTGGTACCATTCGTTTGTCTATGAGCAGACAAAGTTTGAGTTAAGAACAGGTTACTAACGTTTTAATTACATTTTTTAACTGAGGATGTAAAAATGGCGTGATAATGGCATCTCATAAAAACGGCTGATCTTGAGGTGTGGTGCGCACTTACAGTCGTAAAGATCTAGGGCACATGCTCCATTCTTCAGTTTTGCTTAACTACAGTTCAAAACAAAAGACTCAAATGAATCGTTCTGATAATCTGATTGGATGAGCCACGTTTGATGCTAATCTACATAAACTTTCTACCTCACTGACTTTCGCCATGTTTCATGTTCTTCATTCTTACATGTAAGTAATATACTGTAAAACAAACCTGGCCAGTTTAAACGTGTCAAACTTCGTTAAAAACACCTGGATGAAGTCGAGTGCTTTCATAGTCTGCTGGATGGGTCCGCCCCTGTAATGCAGACAAACCGGTTTACTTGTTGAAGAGAGGACAAAAAAAAACACCAAAGATTTTCCAGAAACCAAATGCATGAGATTCGAACAATAATATAAAATCTGTGTTTCTCAAATCATTTATGTAGAGTTACAAGCACTTGAATTGTCACATTTGTTTTTTTTTCATAGAAAACTGGAAGTTAACATTATTCTCTCTTTGTTTGCAGGACTAAAGCTGAAGACTGAAGACATAAGGGGGCTGGGGCAAGTTGTCACACAGGGAAAATGTCCTAAGGGATTTATTTTTATAGCAACTGTGAGGTTTTGTCAAAAAAATCCAATTGCACAAATGCTTGTTTTCTAGCAGTGGTTTTATATGTTGGTTTCAAACACCTAGTTGCTCCATTTGTATTAAATTAGGATAATATTTTTGGAATTGTGTCCTACAGACAAAAATTTCAGTACTATTATCTTTTTATACATTGGTGCGAGCTGTTACATGAGTTCTGTGATGTACTGCATATACAGTATCTATGAAAATCTCCTGTTATTTTTTTGTTTTTTAATTTTTTTGCTGTTTGTTTTACTGTTAAAGACATTATATAGCCTGTAATACATTTGAAATATTATATTGTGGAAAATGGATTGATTTTATGTATTTTAGTATGTCATGTTTGTTTTCTCAAAACAATTCCCATTCTTGTGATTTATCCCATATATAGTGACAACATGGCCCACTAAACATAAGTCAACATAATGAACGTTAGGCTATATTTATACTGGATAATAATGATAGACATGTCCAATAGTTGTTTCAGGGTGGTGACTATTGAAAAAGTGACATAAGTGACTTTTCAAAATAAACTTACTGTGAGAAATTAATTGGTATAAAAAGTTGTCCTAGACTCCTTTATTTACACTACAGTACAACATATATATATATATATATATACACAGTGGGTACGGAAAGTATTCAGACCCCCTTCAATTTTTCACTCTTTG
>NW_015542375.1:201950-202167 GCF_001515605.1 Sinocyclocheilus anshuiensis | reverse complement strand
TTGCTCAAGGGCACCTCAGTCATGGTATTGAAGGTGGAAGAGAGCGCTGTACATTCACTCCGCCCACCTACAATCCCTGCCGGACCTGAAACTCAAATTCTCAACCTTTGGGTTATGAGGCCGATTCTCTAACCATTAGGCCACGACTTCCCCTAGTCGTTACAGCACACAGTCATGACAAGGGTTTATATATATATATATATATATATATATATGT
>NW_015542375.1:196627-201835 GCF_001515605.1 Sinocyclocheilus anshuiensis | reverse complement strand
CAGTCTTAAGTCGCTGGGGTATATTTGTAGCAATAGCCAAAAATACATTGTATGGGTCAAAATTATAAATTTTTCTTTTATGCCAAAAATCATTAGGAAATTAAGATCATGTTCCATTAAGATACTTTGTAAATTTCCTACTGTAAATATATCAAAACTTAATGTTTGATTAGTAATATGCATTGCTAAGAACTTAATTTGGACAACTTTTAAGGCGATTTTCTCAATATTTAGATTTTTTAGGACCCTCAGATTCCAGATTTTCAAATAGTTGTATCTCAGTAGTTGTATAGCTGTGTGTGTGTGTGTGTGTGTGTGTGTGTGTGTGTGTGTTGTATATGGGCGTGGATTTGTTGTTATTGAAGTAGGACTGGAGAACAGATACTTCCGTGAATGCACACCTGAATAAAATCACCTGAGCGCGAAATTATAATGCGCGGCCGCCCAGTCACACAACCTTATTAATATTCATGAGCCAAGCCTTGCGCTTATTCGCTGATTAACTGTCGCTCACCTACTCGCGGCTATCGTTCAGCGAATCACATAATCCGACTGGGCGGACGTCAGATTACGTAATTAATATTCATGAGACAAGCTCTTTTAGATCTTGGCCAAACACACAGATCTTCACAAACGTCGGTCAGAGAGTTTGATAACTACAACGCTTCATCATGGCAGGTAAACCGCTGCGAAGCTCATTTAAAACTTCTTTAATTGATTTATTTTCTGAATCAAGAAACATTAGTTGAATATAAACGAATGCGTTTTTATTCACTCTTTCTCTTTCTCCTTCTCCAGATGAAAAGGTAAAGAAGTCAGAGGGCAAACAAGTCGAGGGAATCTTTGGGTTTGGAAAGAAGGATAAAGACAAAGACAAGAGCAAAGACAAGGTAAACATATTTATACATAATCTGATCAGAAACAACCATTCAAATTACAACAGCCACTAGAGACATTCGTGTTGTGACTAATGGGTTAAAGATCTCAGAAGTCACAGTTTATCCTATTATAAAACATAAACATGTGATCAATATTGATAATGAGAAACATATTGTGAGTGTTATACTGGACAAGATGAAGGGGAAGTATTGATAGTGGCTGTGTGGAAAACATCAGCTAGCCCTGAAAAACTTTGCATATGGAAATAAGTTTGATAATGTTACAGATATTGAATTTGAATAATCTCTCTCGGGACACTTGCTGGTTTGAGATGTCTAAAGGTTTCTTAAAAACATCTTCAGTTTAAGATTTTAAGTTCATGTCTCTCAGCAGCCCATCCATACTCTTTAGTCATTTTAAATAAAGGAACAAACAATTTGATGTGTCCCGTCCCAACTTCCTGTTTAAATAGGAAATACGAGTGCAGATGATGTGCAGAAATAGATGTGACTGTCTGCTGTTTAATGGAATATGAGATTTTATTTTAATTTATATATATTTTTTCAGAGTGATGATAAGGATAAAGATAAGCACAAAGATAAAGAACATAAAGACAAGAAGAAGAAAGACAAGGAGCACAAGAAGAAGGACGGTGACAAGTCCTCGTCTTCCTCCAGCGATTCGGTAAATGTTTTGCTTTTTTAACACATCATTTTAATGCACATACTGTATTAATGCACAGGTACAGTTTGAAGGTATCAGTATGAGGAGCAAAGTTTAAATTGGGAGTGAGTTGTATTGCATCTATTAGCATTAATAATGTGTCAACCCAGCAGATGGGCACAATGACCAAAAGCAGCAGGGTTGGGCTCCATAAAGGCCGTGATAGTGGCATCTCGTAAAACCGGTTGCTCTCGAGGTGTGGTCCAGCTTTACGGCTGTAAAGCGTTTCAGATGGGCAGAGACTTGATTCTTCAGGGTCTCCTGGAAAGTTTAGCTGTGATTTCTTCCCATCCCACGCAGCATTCCTGCAGTTAGACGTCACTTATCACACTGATATCACACATTTAGAGACGCACCCGCAGAGGAATTTCCAAAATAACCGCTTTATTTAGACAGAGATGGGATCTTTGTGTAAACACGCCAAACAATATGCTAGAACGTTGTTTTAAGCAAAACAATAACCTGTTTAGTGAGTATAGATAGGGTCAGTGGAGGGAAACAAATCCTGGTTACCATAGTATCACCTACACTTCTATAGGGAAAGTAGATCAAAGGGAATTGATTAAAAAGGTAGTTGATACATTGGTATTTTAAATAACAATGTATCAGCTATAAAAATATTTCCAACTATAAATATTTTAAATAAATAAAAAAAGATAAATAAAATTATTTTTAATACACTAAAATAAATAAAAAATTACCTCTATCTATCTATCTATATACACACGCATATATATATATTATATTTATTTATTTATTTATTTATTTTTTTTTTATTTTTTTTTTTCACATGTGTGTGTATTATTCAAAAATTGCATACTCGCACTCATGTATATATAATTGTTCATACTAGTCTTGTTAACACGCATAACATTTATTGTTTTTATTAATGCACTTTAGAAACTGTGTGCATTTTCCCCCATAGACTTTCATAATAAGTGTATTTACTGTAAACTTTTTTTTCTTTTCTTTAAAAGTGTATTTACTTGCAACACTATTGAGATATCTGAGCAGCAGTGCTAGAGATGCAGAATGAATGGTAATGTGGCAGTGGAGGGATTTCAGGACTGGTGCAGTGTTTGATCTTTCATATGCCGTGGTGTTCAGGATCATTTGTAGTCGACTCATGGCGAGTATTACAGCAGAGCGTGAGCTGGTGATAAAAGCACATATCTATCACACAGTGTCTGCAAAGGAATGAATGTGTGCACTTTAATAGTCTCTGAGTTGATAACAAGCCTCACACGGCCCTTATAACTCTAATACAGAGAGTTTCAGACTTGATATTCAGTGCAAGAGTTTGACTTAGGTGGATGCTTTCTCTCTCTGGACTTTTTCATTAAAAACGGTTCTGTTTTCTTTCCATTCATTTTAGAAAACATCCACAAAATCCACAACATTTATTTAATTTAATTTAAATTTTATTTTTATTTTATTTTATTTTTTTAATTATTTTTTATTTTATACTTAAAGCAATAATTAACTCCTTAAAAACCAGTCATTTACTCACCTTCATATCATTCCAAACCCATATAATTTCTTTGGTTCTCTTTTGTCAAATGACTGATCATAACACGCCAAATTTGCAAAATCGCAGTATAAATCACCATCCACTTCCTTTCTTTAAAACTCTGAGATTCTATTTTTGTTCCACTGAAGAAGGAAAATAAAATGGGTTTGGAATGACATGAGGTGCATAAATTAAATGTATTTTTGAATAAGGTTTTTTTTAATGAAATAATATCCAAAATAATGTATTGCACCAGTGCCTGCATAATGAGGGTTTAGGTTTAGTTTAAGGATTCTTGTAAAAATCTGAAGGTTAACGTTTGTCTTTCTCTCTCTGTTTTTTGTAGGACTAAAGCAAGACTGAAGATTCATCAGATACCTCCAAAATCATAATTTAAAATCTTTATTATATGATTTTTGTAGATGTATAACTGCAATATTATGCAATGCAGGGGTAGTAATAAATAATTATCAATCTCTTGAAGTTTTCATAAAGTTTGAGCTGTAATTACAAACGTCCACAAGGTGGCGCTACTTGCATGCCAAATCTTCAGTGAAGCACTGGAATAAAGAGACTTATCAGCTATTGTGTGTAAAAGTGATTTCTGGTTTAATATATTCTGAAATTTGAAAACTTTTCATCCATTTTGTCTGATATTAACTTTCAGTGGTTGCTGGTTGGTGAACTATTATTGTTTTAAATCTTGGCCAGTTTGTTGTACAAATGTAGGCCATGTTTGAGTGTGTAATAATCAAATTTAAAGCATTCAGCACAAATTAACTGATATATATTATCAAAATAAAGCTTTATCTAGTAACTCAGTTAATTAGAAATAGGTTAAAGAGTGTTAGGTTATCCCACACCCTCTGATTTTCACCATGAAAATGGAAAAAGTCAGTTGTCAACATGACAATATCTTTGTCTAAACAGCACACTTATGCAAATGCATGGTGGATTTTGAAGGTTTCAGCACAGCTCTGTCTTGTTTGAGCACGATTTGTTTGCTTATTCATCTATGTTTGAGTACGGCACAGATAATTCATCTGAACAGCAGGGACGAAACACGGCTGCTTCCAAACACTGTTTTGGACGCTCTTTGCTGGGCTGAAGACAACTGTATGCCAGAGATAAGAGAACAGGGCGATTGTTGCCCAGAGGCGGAAGAGAGGGAAATCTCTGTCCATCAGACTGAGACAGTCTTTCTCTCTTATTCGGTGCCAAACGCCTGCAGGACAGATGCAAAGCACCGTGTTGCATTTTGTTTCAGCCACATCCTGTCGATCTTTCACATGCATATTTCATCAAACATGCTGAAAGTTTAATCGGGAAAAGTTGGCTTGTTTCGGCGGTTGGAGATGTTCGGTGCAGTCGGGGTCAAAGATCTGAACATCAGCAGAAACTCTGCACATTTCTCACAGAAGATGGATGGAAATGCAGAGAAGATTTTCTCAGGTGTGTGAGGGGTTACTTAGCTGTACTTTGAGAACAAATTGGTCCCAGAAGTAACTAAATCGAGCAAAATTTGACTGCGGTCAAGTTCAGTTACAGTATGTCCTGGGAAAAATGTAATTTGCACGTAAAATAAATTGTTGTTGCATTAATAGCAGAGGCGGACAGTTACTAAGTTCATTTACTTGAGTATTGTACTTAAGTACACTTTTTGAGTATCTGTACTTGAGTATTATTTTTTCAGGAAACTTAGGATTTTAACTTCACTACATTTGAAAGACAAATATTGTACTTTTCACTCCACTACATTTCTATCAAGATCCTCGAAGTAGAAAGTCGTTACTATGTAGCAGCTTTGAAAGTCAGTGGGTGATTTTTTTTTTTTCTTTTTTCTTTTCTAAAAGGTGACTTTCTTTTTTTCAGACAGTTTATCAGTAATAACTCTTGTAGGGCTACATGAAGAGATTTCCCAGCATTTTCTGAACACTGACCAGTTGCAAATGTGATATTTATTTACAACAATTCAATAAGTTAATATTGTGGTTTATATTAGACACAATATTGTCTGATTTTGCTAAATTGTGTACGGGAAAATATTACCTATAAAGCCACAGAAGAACTGTTGTGCGTCTCCTAATAAAACACAA
>NW_015542375.1:187880-196120 GCF_001515605.1 Sinocyclocheilus anshuiensis | reverse complement strand
AGATCCTAGATCCTCGAAGTAGAAAGTCGTTACTATGTAGCAGCTTTGAAAGTCAGTGGGTGATTTTTTTTTTTTCTTTTTTCTTTTCTAAAAGGTGACTTTCTTTTTTTCAGACAGTTTATCAGTAATAACTCTTGTAGGGCTACATGAAGACTGAAGCAGCACTCAGACCGTTCTGTGTGTGACATCAAAGTACAGCGAGAGCGATTAGACAGCATTTGTTTTACATTTTTGTTTTGATGTCAAACAAGTCTTGCTGTTTTGCATTTTTGTTAAAGCAGTGTTGTTGTTGTAAAGTTATACAGCTACAGTTGTGTTGCTGGGTTTTTCACTACCATCCTGCTTTTGTGGGGGTGGGTAGGGGTGTTACATTTTTGTTTTTGTTTTGTTTTTTCCCCATAGGTTTTTAACATTCTAAAAGCTCTTTATTCCAAAGATACTATAAGCTAGTCAGTGTATTCAGTGTTGTCATTTATTTCAGAGGTATTGCAAGTATTACAAACAACAATAATAAAACCGTGCATTGACATAAAAAAGGAAATTTACTTTTGGTACTTAAGTACTTTTAAAAGCAAGTATTTCTGTACTTTTACTTAAGTAAAAATCTGTCTTTACAACTTTTACTTGTAATGGAGTAATATTTGACCAGCAGCATCTGTACTTTCACTCAAGTAATAGAGTTGTGTACTTTGTCCGCCTCTGATTAATAGTCATTATTATATTACAAGTTATGTGTATGTGTACGTATGGAGTACCAAATCTGTAAAAAATTTAATTTAACATGAATAAATACATATAATTAATAATTTAAATAATAAATAATTAATTAAATTTAGTGAATGAATACATTTTAATGGATTATTTTGTTTTCCTTTATTTTATTTCTGTATTTATTAACTTTGCTTTATTTTTTTTACCCTTTTTCTTATTCTTTCATTTATTTTCATTTTATTTGTAGCCTGTTCATTTACTGTCACTGTTTATTTATTCATTCCCACGTGTATTTATTTTAGCTCATGTATTTATTTATAAATTTTAGTCATTAATTAGGTTTCATTACTTATTTTTCCTTTATTTTCTGTATTTATTTTTTACTTTATTTACATTATTTTTTACTTTAGTTTTATTCTTTCAATTTTTAATGTTTATTTATACATTCATTTATTGTCATATTTATTTATTCCCACAAGTATATCTTTTAATTAAATTTAGTCAGTTAGAGTTATTTTTAGTTGCCTACTTCTTTTATAAAATATATTTATATTTTTTTCTTTATTTTTATATTTATTTATGCATTCATTTATTGTTATATTTATGTATTCCCACATCTCCATATTTATTTATTTATTTATACATTTATGTATTTTTTATAAGAAAATAGAAATGCTATTTCAATATAGATAGCTACAGTACTGTGTGTTTGGCTTGTTCTGTGTCATAAAAGTCAGATGGATGATAGACAGGTGTTTTATTGATTCTGTCTCTAAACAGGTTTATTGATCAGTTCATTTATTGATTTTCTTTGACAGCCTAATTGAGAGCTCAGAGTGTAATGACTGTACATTACTGAACACCATAATAAATATAATGCAGCTACAGGCTTTAAAAAGAGCATTTATCCTCCTCACACATATAGAAAGCTTGTTAAAATGGACTTGCTTGTATGGTGTACAAAATAATAATATAGTATAAAAATGTTTTAAAATATGTAAAAAATTAAATAAAATTAAGTTTTTAATTGTTAAAATGTTTGCCTGTAAAAAAAAAGAAAAAAAAAGGTTTATTTAACAACACTAAATGTCATTCAATAGACTGACTTTCTCTCTTTCTGTCTGTTCCCGTTCGCATCATTCCTGCGCGTGGCGCCGCCGTGCGTGCGTGCGTGCGTGCGTGCTGCTACCTTTTCGCGCTAGAGGAGGGCACAGTTACCTCGCGCTTCGAATGGCGTCAGCGGTCTCTAGGCAACAGGCCAGTTGTCAGTCAGTCAGATTTCTCAGTCAGAGCGGAGAGCGGCGGCAGCGGCGTCGGTTATGGCCCTCTCAAGGATCCGGTGCACATTTTCCCGGTTCACCGTGAACGGCATGTGAATACAGCTCGGTGTCGTGCTAAAGAACTGAACCGGACACCCGGTACCGACCGAACCGGACGCATCAACGCGGATCCCGACTCGAACGCGACGCTGAGGGAATTTTACGCGCCGATTTAATTTGACTAACGTTAGTTGTAGTTCTTAGTTTCACATGTCATCGTTGAAAATATTTTTGATTTTAAGAGACAATTACTCTCCCACCATCAAACTGCGGAGAAAATCTGACCGACTTTGAACTTCATACTTCATAACACGACGACTTTCCCTCAGAAAAATGCTGAAATTTCATAATTCTGATCTATGGATTGCTTGGCTGGTCTGCTTTTGTGTGAATGGTAAGTTTTATTATTATTATTATCATTTATGTGCAGCTCCTACACTTGCTTTTTATTTGCTTATTTATGGCGCAAATTGTTTTGTGTACTAGTTGCTGTGACGTCACAAATCCTATATTTACAAGGAATGTAAACAAGATTTGAGGTGTTAGAGAAAGTTTGACAACTTTCATGTGAAGATGTGCCCTTTTTGTGTTTGTCTTTGTGTGCGTATTTGGGTTAGACTCCAAAAATCTTCACGAATGTAATGATATGACTTGTTGTCAATGTCTTACCGTAAATATAGGGTTGAGCAGATGATCGCTGGTTTGAATGGTGCATTCTGGGAATTTATGGGAAATGTTTTACTGCACTGGAATGATTTTGACAACGAAACATTCCTAGAAAAGGTCAACTCCCTGGGAAGTGCATTTGGGATTAAGACACACCCATAGACGTTATAAAGGATTCTCAGTGTAAATTACAGGAATTCTTTGCTTTTCTTTGCGCAAATACACAATCATTAACACCTGAAACCTCTAATAAACTCAGAC
Organism: Sinocyclocheilus anshuiensis; assembly: GCF_001515605.1. Classification (NCBI taxonomy): domain Eukaryota; kingdom Metazoa; phylum Chordata; class Actinopteri; order Cypriniformes; family Cyprinidae; genus Sinocyclocheilus; species Sinocyclocheilus anshuiensis. The sequence continues at coordinate 193,163 of NW_015542375.1, read as the reverse complement.
ACACACACACACAGACACACTGCTGGGGTTTGGTTGCTTGTATGTTTTTGGCATGCAAAGTGCAGCTGTTGTGTGTGTGATCTGAACAACAACAAAGCTTGATGCTGTGAAATCGTGAGTGGGTCATGATCATGGATGGGAAGCGGATACATGGGGCCGAGGACTGACAGAGGGCCAGACGGCGCAGGTCTGAGAGCCGTAATCCAACCAGATTATGAAGAGCACTGCTCCACGTGATGCTTGTGACAGGCAGATGCACACACACACACACACTTACACACTTTCATTGTACCATCCTCTGTGGCATTCGGGTGATATTTGTTTGCACATGTTGGTCCACACAAGGGACTGGCATATGCAGGTAACTCCAGTCTGGGATTGTATATTCATCCGCTATCATCTAGATCAGCATATTGAATGCATCTGCTGCTAACTGTGGAAAAAGTGGCTTTGTTGTTTCCTTGGGTTCTTTGGAATTTCAAAAGCTTCTGTAAACACTGTCTGAAGTCTATTTTTCAGCATAGATTCAGAGTAGAGTTCCGTTCATGCAAAACGTTGTCCGTGTCTGAATATTCATTCATCCCTACTGTATAGTATGCAGTAAGCAACTGCTTTTGCATGCAAGTACACATTAGAGTAAAAGTGAACACATCAATTCTGCCATTTATGGTATCTTTACACAGTTAAGGCTGCTCAATGCCTGCTCAAAATTCAGTGTAAAGGTGCAATGCTGCATAAAAACCAGACTAAATTATGCCTGCTCTGACACAAGTATTAAAGCATAGAGTTGTAATTGCTGTGGAAATGCATTTATGCCACCTTCTGAGAAGCATTAAACAGTCTGCGTTAAGACACATGAATGCCACTTCAGAAGCGCTTCTGTGCCACCTTTGCAATGTAAATTTGGCATTTAAATTCGTTTTGCGCAATAATTTTTGCACAATGCAACTTCCCTTTAAAATCAAACCAAACTGAATTAAATTGGATTTTTTAAAAATAAATTTTACAGATTGTAAATCAAGTCGAATTAGGTTGAATTTCTTTTTCACATTGATTTTGTTGTCGAATAGGTTTCCCAAACCTTTTCGTTGTACTTACTGTATAGTGAATATTTTGAACTTCCAGAAAATTGCACACAAACACAATTAGATGCTATTAAAGTGAAATATTGTTTGATATAATAATATTGCACAATAGACTTTAAGAGAGAGTGATGATAAATACAATCGTTTCACATATAATTGCTGGGCAGTGTGTATTGACAGTATTGATTTTGTTTTATTGCCCTACTGATTATTTTCATTTTCAATTTGAGTGCTGATCAGTGTTTTAGTATTTTAGTAACATTGAGGTTGTGTTATAGTTTTTCATAATATTTAGAAATAGGCTTTATTTTTACATTTTAATTTAGGTTTTAGTAATTGTATTATGTGTTTGAATCATTTTTATTAGTTTTTTATTCATTTAGTTTTTATTTAGTTTTTGAAAAATTAATGTCAGTTGTAGTTTTAGTTATTTTAGTGCATCAAGTTAAATGAGAAATGTTGCTTTGGCAATTAGCGGGAAAAGGGGATTTTATATTTTATTTTATTTCAGTTAAAGTTTATTTTACATCAAGTAATGAAAATGTTATTTTTACAGTTTTAGTTTTAACTACAGTAAGTATCACCCTGGAGATGATGTTTAGTCTTGCAAAAATGAAATGTACAACTTTTTTTGCATCTACTTTGGCATTGGCCTAATTCAATCTCCATGCAACAGTTTCTCTCTCCATCTCTCTGTAAAGCATGTTGACGTTAAGCTGATGAGATAACAGCCCTGGATGTGTACGTCTATTCAGACATGTCTCATTAATACATGCATGTTTGTAATAGCATTTGCTGGTACATCCTTGTAGGGACTCCACTGAACAAATACGCAGCGTTGTCATCTCCAGCGCAGGATCCATTTACAGAGCACTTCCAGGTGTTTAGTTCTGTTCAGGAGCGGCTCCCTGAGCGAGATTCACTTTAAATGTGGTTGTAAAGTGTCATGAGAGCCAGAGCAACGGGTCGGGCTCCGGCGAAACCCTGTGTTTTTGTTCCACAGAGGCCTGTGTGCGTGGCGTTATGGATGTTGTCGGAAACTGGGGCGTCTTCCAGAGCTCGCTGCGTTTCCTGCGCCGCTGTCACTGTCAGTTTAGAGACATGTCCCTGCACATGATCACCGGATCTTCGGTCATTAATTTAGCATCTTCTGCCATTAGGAAATGGCCAGGCAGCACAAAGGGCCACGGCGAGGCACCTTGGGGGCATGTGAGGAAAAATGGGCATGCAAGTCTGAACTTTAAAAAGAAAAGTAGATAGATCAATGGAGACAGAGTTATGCACTGCCACTGACCAAGTCGTCATCTGAGGCCTGAGCTGAAATGAATGATTTGTTACAGTGTTTTGAAGGAGAGAGCGAGAGAGAGAGAGAGAGGGATGGAGGCTTCTCTGTGCTTGAGTTCTAATCATTGTATCTCTCTGCCTCAGGCTTCAGGAACCACACCAGCGAACAGATCAGTTCTGCCAATTAAAGTTCATCCGAAGCGGTGCTGCACTTTTTGACCCTGCGCTGAATGCAACTTCGCTTGAAAATCAAACCAAACTGAGTTAACATAAAAATGGATTTCTTGTATAAAGTTTGCAGATAGTTTTCTCATGGATAGGAACAAAGTTGAATAAGGGTGAATTTTTATTTTCCGCAATTATTTTGTCTGATTTTAGTTTAATATCTGCTTTTATAAAATCTATCAGCATTTTTTTTCTTTTTTGTGAAATAAATAAATTTGATTTAATGTATTTAATTGCCATTTCCAGTCCTGAATAGTCATGTATAAATTTACATGGCAAATATAGCTTAATATGATTTTTGCTCAACTCTTTCTGAGTGCAGTTTCTATAAAATCATTTTTAATAAATCCTCATAAAGTTTAAGTAAATTAAAGCTAGTTACTGGAAAAGCTTGTTGGTCCAACAATGTGGGAACCCTGGTTAGAGCCCTTGTTTTTTTTTTTTGTATTATTTATTAGTTATAGTATTTATTAATATTTTGAGTTAGCTTTTATTTTATATTTTCAGTTTAAGTTTTAGTAATTTTTTTATGTGTAGTTTTAAATTTTATTATTAAAATAAAAAAATAATTAAAGTAGTGTTGTCACGGTACCAAAATTTCAGTATTCGGTACCAATACCAGTGAAAATCCACAGTTCTCGGTACCAATTTCGGTACCAAAGCAAAACACAAAAACATGCTAATTGAACAACATTTTTATTAATAACGTTAAACAAAAATTAAATGTACAAAACCAATGCCATTCTTTATACTTATTTAAAGTTTTTCCACAAGTAATAAAAGTAAGAAAAAAGTAAACAAGTTTCACCCAAAAGTTTAGTCATAGTTCTGCTAAACCTGGTACCGTAACGTTTTCATTTTTTTAGTACCGACTTGGTACCAAAATACCGGGTCTTTTGACAACACTAAATTAAAACCCTTACATTTTAATTATTAAAAGTATAATTATTTTTATTCTTATTTCTATTTGGGTTAATTTATTTTTTATTTCAGTTTTAGTAATTTTAGTACTTCAAATATTTATTTATTATTATTTTTTTTTAACTGAAGTTTAATTTTGTAATCAAATATTTAATTTTCAGTTTTATTTCAATTAATGAAAATAATTTTTATTCGTTTAAGTTTTAGTAAACAAAAACAACACTCGTTAGAGCATGTCTTGATTAGGAACTATTTAAATATGCAGTGATCTCACCAACATAATGCTGTGGTTTTTTTCTTGAGTTACTTTTTTGGCACTAAGTAAAAACTGCAAATATGGCCATACATTTTTAAAAATCATTTTGTGAACTTACCCGTTCCACTTTTGTGTTTAAGAAGTGAGGGTCAAAGTGATGATGATGATGCCAATATAAATGCTTTTTCCCGCTGAAAAGCGGAGCAGCTGGAATGTGCAGAGGACAGATGGAAGTTTCCACCTCGATTATCTTCAGCTAAAAATAGCCACTCAAAAATTAAACGACCATTGGGACTGCTAGCAAAGTGCCTGAGAGAGAAAGAGACGGGATAGGACGACTGCCATCCTTGGGTTTAGGGACGAGGAATGAATAAATGATATGAGATTTCTGAGCGAGATGGAGAGTCACCTTCAAGAGATGTGAGGTCAGCAGCGGGCTAGTCTAACCACAACACATCTCACCATATTCCTGCTAAAACACCGCTGGCTAGATCAGTGCTTCTTCTAAACTGGTGGTTCGTGACCCAAAAAAGACAGCAGGGAAAGATCATGTTAAATGCATGTACTAAAACTATTAAGACCGCAAAATAAATAAGATATAAATACCAGTTTTTAACCCTCCTGTGTGTTGGGGTCAATTTGACCCACACTTGATTTTCAAATTGCTCGAAATACTGGTTAAACTATTTATTTCTTTTTGAAATTTGGTGGATATTTCTCATTTAGGGTCATGAATGTGCATGCAAAGTTTCAACACATAGATGTCTTTTGGAAAAGCTGTACAAATTTTTTAATTTTTGAGTTGATTCTCCTGTTGACCCCCATTGGTGTCTATTCAATTCAATTCAAGTTTATTTGTATAGCGCTTTTCACGATACAAATCGTTGCAAAGCAACTTTACAGCAAATTAAGTTTCTACAATATTTAATGGTAGCTTATCAGTGGTGACTGTCAGTTAATGTACATATGGCAGAAATGTACGGAAAAATCAATTAAAGACGTAATCAAACAGACGATGGACGATAATAATTATTAACAGCAATTATTATATGATGCAATCAAACTTATAGCAAAATATGGTAGTTCTGTATGTTTTTTCAGGGTTGGCATCATCTGAGGTCCTCTGAGGGGTTGGCATCATCTCTTCTCAGGTGTTCTGGATCCAGACTGAAGCCATTTTGGACTACCTGTAGCTTGTTTATTGAAGATGCAGGACAACCACCTAGCAGTGCATTACAATAGTATATATAGTATAATAGTATATATCTATGCAATTTGCCAAAAATCAACACATTGCAAAACACTAAAGTCAGATAAAAAAACTGAAAACCTTTATAGTAACTTGTCAAACACTTTTTCTATTCTATCTGTTTTCTTTTTATTTATTATATATATACAAAAAACCTTGCTACTGTGTACTGCATTAGACTAACAGAATTGTTATAGCACTTGCATATCATTGCTCTTTTGTTGATTTTGATTGCTTCCATTGTCCTCATTTGTAAGTCATAA
>NW_015542375.1:186580-187195 GCF_001515605.1 Sinocyclocheilus anshuiensis | reverse complement strand
TCTACTATTTCTACCACAACACCATGGTTGCAGTTAACGTTACCGCTTCTGGTTTCCTTGACGTATGTCAGCGCTGTTTATAACAGAGAATTCTGTGCAGAATTTGAATGATTCTCACTAGGTCTCGCAGCAACCTTATCATTGTGTGGAGAATTCAAACGCTTCTCACTGGATCTCGCAGCACTGTTGCATCTGTGCAGTAACAGTGTCGCGAAATCAACTTTGGCTCCCGAGTAAAGCTGTTCTGAGCTCGGACAAGTTTGTTTACGTTGCGGTACGAGCTGATAAACGGTCCGCGCTGCGCGGCTGAAATGTAGCGTGGTTTAGGTTCGCTTTTGTTTCATTTGCCGTTTGATGTTTTTCAAATGCAACAGAAATGGCAGCGCTTATGAGTTGAACAACGCGGTGGTCGCGCCAGTGCGACCACTCACAAAAATTAGACGCATCGGCAGGAAAAATGGTCGCAAAATTGCGTTGCGTTGCATCGCGCTGCGTAAACATAAAACCATGTCTGCATTTGTGATTGGAGAAATGACAAAGCACTACTCTACACTGCTCAGAACTCGCGTTTGAATCATCAGTGGCAAATCCTTTAAATGAAAACGTACTTACAGT
>NW_015542375.1:179099-186375 GCF_001515605.1 Sinocyclocheilus anshuiensis | reverse complement strand
TGGCAGCGCTTATGAGTTGGACAACGCGGTGGTCGCGCCAGTGCGACCACTCACAAAAATTAGTCGCACCGGCAGAAAAAATGGTCGCAGTCTAGAGCCCTGATATATATATATATCTGTTATTTTATATTAATTTCTAACAAGCTACAATAGAGGATTTTTGTTTTTACATGAATCTTTAGTTTCAGTGTCGATGTTTGGCTAATTGCATGGAAACCAATGTACTTTAGGTCAATTTGACCCATAAAACTTTTTTGAACACAACAGGAGGGTAATACAGTGAATGATTAATGAAAGTAATGGCACATACTCTGTCCAGAGTTGAGTTTCACAAAGAAATGACTGTAAATTAATTGACTTTCAAGTGGAGTAGCTCTATCTATAGATGATATTCTCTCTAAAACACTTCTCTGTTCAATAGTGTCTTTTAAAGAAGAATGTTCTTTCAGGAACTGGGCCGATCAGAGACTCACTGAGCTGTTCAAAGCAGCAGATATTCAGTGATTCAAAGGAAAAAAAAGCTTTATTCTACTTCTTCTTCCTTTTTATCTCTCCAAGAGCTGGTCCTCCAGGTATACAACCTGGTCTCAGACTAACTTGTTCAAGTTGACAGAGATTCGAGTCTATTTCAAGCCAAAGTTTAATCTGTTCTGGGGAAAGTGCTTTTGCTCGCTTAAAAAAAATAAAATTAAAAAAAATTAAAAATTCCAAAAGGGGGTTTTCACAGCAATGGCGTAGAACCATTTTGGGTTCCCAAAAGAACCTTCCAGTGAACAGTTCTTAAAAGTGTGAAGAACATTAAAAAAATTCTGTAGAACCTTTTTCCATTATAAAGAACCTTTTGTGTGAAGGAAAGATTCCATGGATGTTAAAGGTTCTACATGGAACCTTCATTGCCTATAAAAAACTTTTATTTAGGGTTTGTCTATCCTTCGATATATTAAAAATATATCTGACAATAGTGAAGCAGCGTTTGTTCTCAAGGACAGATGTCCAAGACATCTTTTCGTGGCATCTGTCTGTGACGTCACTCATCTTATGAAATTCAAACGATTTTTTGTAATTCCAGAGGATTAAGCATGTTAGCCGATGGAAGCTTTATTTAAATATTCGAAACATGATGGTGTGCAATTTTTCAGAATGATGTCTCATATCCCAGTTTAATATGCAGAGACAAATAATAATACATTTGTAGACTGAGTCTTTCTAGAAGCTTTTGAGCAGCAGCATTGACCCAACCGCCTCTTTGTCCAACTAGAAGACTGGTGAACAGATCTGGAAATCTATTAGCATATATTTTTTGCAATTCCGTTTGGCAATGATAGTGGCACAGAAATTAAAAGCTTAAGCTTTGAGATCTGTTTACACTGTATTTAATTACATTTTAAATTTGATTTAAACTAGTGAAAATGTTCTGTGCAAATGCTTGTTTCAAATGAAAAATTCATCCTTATGGAAAACACACACACACACACTCCAGATGTTGTTTATAGAGCAGGTGTCATGAACGATTCTGTGGGTGTGATTGCAGAGGCTGATATAAATCAATAGGTCAGAGGTGTGTGTCTGAAATACTGGTAGCACCACAGTCCAGTAATTCACAACAAAGAAGGTCCTCTTTATCTCATTCTCTCAGTTTCTCATTTTCTCTGGCAACCATCATTAACGTCCTATTTTTTCCCTGTGTTTTTGTTATATTGTATATTGCTTCTCTGCAGGAGAAAAATATGATTTTATTTTTCTCCTTTAGAGGCTTTAGCATAAAAGCCAACTAGATTTTTATGTGTCCTCAACAAAATGTGCAAAACATTTGCAAAATTCCCCACAATGCTGTGGATTTGTAGGTAGTTGCCAGATTTAAGTTCTGTTAACAGGGTATTTAATTCTGTTTTAGATTTGATTTAAAGGGGTCTTGCTATGACAATCTGGCGCTTCTGAATCAGCGACTGTAAGTATGTTTTGTTACTAGTTTAAGTGTTTGCTATTGACTGTTCAAATGCAGAGTTTTGAGCATTGTGTGTGTGTGTGTGCGCACATGTCAACATATTCTGTTACACCAAATACACAAAATAATGATCTTTAAAAAAGCATCATATGACCCCTTTAAACATAAAAATGCCATATGTGCAAATGCTGATTTTTACATATTACATATTACAAATTAGAGTGGTTTTCCCTGTGCAAAAATCTTCGAAATGCTAAGGATTTGTAAATTAGCATTTTCATTCAGCACATTTGCCATTTCATAATCATTTACAGTATTTGGCTGAAATGTGAGGTTCACTATTTTATAAAACAGTCCAAATAACTGTGCACTAACACAGTATTTAATTTAGTTTTTGATTTGATTTAAACATAAAAAATGTTCTATGTGAAAATATTTGTTCTCTAGATTTTTGCATATTCTGAACAAAATATAAGTGATTATTCCTGCACAAATTCCAAATTGGAATTTTCATTCAGCCAGAATTCTGCATTAGTGTCATTTGTATGTGTTTATATTATAAATTAGTAATTTCTAGCCTCTCAAATCAGTATTCAGTCCACCAGACCACTATAGTTGTGTGTTTGCTGTATGTGTTTCTGTGCGCTTTAAAATAACAGCAGATGTATGGCTACTCTTGAGCAAAGCACAGAGTCATTTTCCTCCCATCTTGTCTTGCTGTAGTATTTACACCTTCTCTCTCTATCACGGGGAATCAATATCTGGCTACAGAGAGCGCTTGTTGTGTGCAGTTAACATGAAAACCGTGTTAAAGTCTAATCAATAGACATTACTATTTAAATAGATCGTTAGTGCAGGCGGACGCACGGCTGCTCATTTGTATTGTTGCTTTAGAGAAGAATGCTCTTTTCTTCTGGTGTGTGTAGGAGTCATGTTTTCAGAGGAAAGTGTTGCGCTTTTACAGCTCAGGATTTGTTTTTTATCTCAGGTATTTCTTATGACGAAATGTTTGCATTAATATTAAGATCTCTGACTTTTGATTGCTGATTTTGGTGTCTTGGCACAGTTTGAGACATTGTTTGAATCGCTTATGAAACTCTAGAGGACAAACCAATGAGGTAATTTCCCCAGGAGACACTTTAAAGAAGCAGAAGGACTTGAAGTCTCTATTGGCTTTCCATTTTGATGTCATTGCTGCCTAGGACAAACAAATGAGATGTTAAAGAGATTTCATTTGTGATTTCTTTTTTCTTTATAAAGGCATTTCTACTATTTCTGCTATTTTTAAAGGGGTCATATGATGCTGCTAAAAAGAACATTATTTTGTGTATTTGGTGTAATGAAATGTGTTTATGGGGTTTAAGGTTCAAAAAACACATTATTTTCCACATACTGTACATTATTATTTCTCCTCTATGCCCCGCCTTTCTGAAACGCGTCGATTTTTACAAAGCCCATCGGTTTGAAAAGCGAGGTGTGCTGTGATTGGCCAGCTATCCAGAGCGTTGTGATTGGCCGAATACCTCAAGCATGTGACGGAAATGTTACGCCCTTTACCATACTGTAATGCCGGTTACCGGCCGGAGCGACGAGACATAAACATTAAAACCCATTATAAACTTTATGCACCAAGAGCTTGTAACACTCCAAAGAGAAAGGAAAAATTGAAATCGCATCATATGACCCCTTTAACTAAAACTAAAACAAATGAATCACTGAATGAATCAGTGTGTTTGAATGAATTGGTTAAATAAATTATTCGCTGAATCACTCATAAAGATAGTCACTCGTTTAATTCCTGAATGAATCAGTGTGTTTAAACAAATCAGTTGAACGATTTAATGATTCTCTAGTCAGGTGTTTTGTTCCTTAATTAGTATCTGAGAATGAATCTTTTGAGTGAGTGATTCTTTGACGCACTCATAATGATTGTGACTTATTTAGTTTTTGAATGAATTGGAATGTTTAAATGAGTCAGTTGTATAAATGATTTAATGACTCACTTATAATGATAGTCATTTGTTTTGTTCACATTAAATAAATAACTGAAAAAAAAATCTTAAATTTTTTTTTATTTCACCTTGTTTCAGCTTGTTTTCATTTAGTTTAAGTTGAAGTACTAAAATAAAATTGTATTAAAATGTAAAATTATTCAAATAAAAATTTAAGATATAAATAGAAATAAAATAAAAAGAAATAACAAATATTTTTTTTATTAAAAAACAAAAATTTAATTCAAAATATTAGCAAAAAACTAAAATGATGTCTGCAAACACTGATTTCTGCCGTACAAATTTACTGTCTCCACCTGTTAATGTGTTCAGGTGGAGTCAGAACATCTCCAAACATCTGCCACCATTGCAGGTTAGAGCTTTCTATCTGAATAACCTCTTGATTTATGCAGAGACAGATTCATACCTCTCGCTTCTCTCCACCATATGGAATTGTTGAACTGCAGAAGATCATCTGTCCTGTCAGATCTGCCGCTCCCTCTTCAATCTGTTCATTCTGACACAGGAAGAGTGGATGGAGGGGCTGCAGGAACCGGATGGCTAATTTCTTACTGAAGACGTTTAGAGATTGCAGCTGAGGCTTTATGTCTGCATGATAAAATATCTTGAGATTCATTTCAGCTCGAAAGAGAAAGAAAAGCCGGAGCGATTTTACTTATGGCCACTAGTATGACTGTATGTGTCGTTCCCCTATGGAAATAATATTTTCAAGAGCTGTAACGTAGAAGTTACAGTTGTAACTACTTGTGTAATTTACAACTTTGTAAGTAGTAAAAGTTGGCTGAAATATAAAAACTCAAGTAAAGTACAGATACTCCCAAAAAATACTTTTTTGTACTGTAACGAAGTATTATTACTTTGTTATATTACACCACTGCTGACAGCTTTATCTGTTGTAGTTTGTTCAAGTTGTGCATGAAATAGATGCTGCTTTTCCTCACTTTTACTTCGGAAGTCTCCGTCATTTCGATCTTTCTCGCGCTGCACAACTGAGCTGCGTTTAGCAGGTGTGAGGACTGTTTGAAACTCTTTTTTCCACTAAAACTTTGATGCGCGTCGTCTCAGTTTAATACGTGAACATAAAAAAAAATGTGATCGCAAAACAATCAGGAAAAAAGGCATTACAGCAAAAACTTCACTCGCAATTGAATATTTTTGGTCGCAAATGCGACCGTTTTAGTCGCAGTTTGGAGCCCTGTCATATGACTCATTTAAATCTAAAAACTGAAAATGTACTTCTAGGAAATAAAGTATTAGACACGTTGACTGCGAATAGAGCTTTAAACACAGTGAAAGCACAGAAAAGGCTGTTTGCTGTACGTCATTTGTCTTCATACATGCTCTGGAAACCCATCTGTAGGACGTGAAGCATCTCAAACCAACCGTTTTACCAGATAATTCTCTCCTGTTTCTGCCTCTGAGATGCACACATTAACACATAGCCCCTCGCGAGGGCCTTTTGCCATCAAATTCACAACACCTCTTTGTCACGTTGACATTCCAGCCCTACAATTGAACCAAAATTGACCGCAAGAGCCGAGATCAAGGAGATAATGAAAGGACTAATGACACACACACACACAGAGCAGATATTAGTGACACTGATCTCTGTGTGACCCATTAGTGTGATCCTGCACAGAAAGGCTTTTTTAAGTAGATTCAGGCTATTGGAGAGGCTTTAGTGGACACGTGTGTTTGTGTGTGTGTGAGATAAGGATGATAGTTTGTAAAACAGTGAAGTGCTCCTCTGTGTATTTGGGCCAAATCTTCCTCTAAAACAGGCTCAGCTGAGCAGATTAGTGGGCAGTGATTTTATAGATTTATAGATTATGGATCATTTTTGGATTTGACGTATCAGTCAGACAGCACTCACATTGATCTACTGCTCTCACTTTCTCTGTGTCTCTATTTGTCCGTCTTTATATCTTCCTATTGTCTCTCTTCATTTGACCTTTATTTATATATACAGTAAACTAATCACTACATCTGACGATATACATTAGTGTTCAAAAGTTTGTGGTCAGTAAAATGTTTTAATATTGAAAGAAGTCTTCTGCTCACCAAGGCAGCATTTATTTGATAAAAATCAAACTGTAAAATTGTGAAATAGACCTATTATTATAAATCAAAATAACTGTTATCTATGTGAATATGTTAAAACGTTAGAGATGCACCGATTGCAAATTTCTTGGGCGATTCCGATTTCCGATTTTTTTGTTAGTGTGATCTGCCGATACCGATTTTTGCCGATTCCGATTTTAAAATATAATTGACAGCATATACAAACAAAAATCTACTTTTCTTCAACGCAAAGTTCTATTTTCATAAAAAACAAGTAAAAAGTAAGTAATAAAATAAGAACACAAAAAAATTGCAAATAACAGTTCAAATAAATGCAAAAGAATAAAGAGAGCTATGAAACTAAAGGCTTCATAGCTTCAAAGGTTAAGTAAGTTTTTATTCAGGTAGGAAATACTACAGAAATTAAAGTAATCAAATGTAAAATAACACTTCATTGTAAAAATTAAATACAGATTAATGCTTACCATTAAAGTTATAAAACGTATTCAGTCAAGAGCAGAAATTCTGTGATTTTCTTTGTCTTTTGTTCTTTGATTAACATGACAGACAGCAGTAGGAATATTGGACTGCGGTCCCTTTAAGAGTTTATCCACGGACCCAATATAGGGCCTGTTTACACCTGGTCATTTCATGTGTTTTCGCTGATCGGATATCTATCTGATTTGTTAAAACGTTTCCATTTACACTTGGCCACATAAATGTGTCGTCGCAAAAAGGATATAAATCCGATCTTCAATTCCCGCGCTATAATTAAATTTAACACAGTTCACGTCAACGAAAGATAAGCATTAACCGGAGCGAATGAGACGTGTGTGAGAGAGAAGGGGTCGTCGGAGAGAAGAGAGCGAGAATGCACGGCTGACGTTATTGCCTGTGCCGCTGGTAACAAAACGGATTGGTTCGGAATCGGAAAGAAGTGAGACTGACCGACCGATCACCGATCCGGGCCGATCATGAGGAAAATCGGCCAATTCCGATCCCTGGCCAATCGATCGGTGCATCTCTATAAAACGTAATTGATTGCTGTGTGATCAAAGCTGAAACTTTCAGTTTCATTCGCGGCAGTTTGCGCGTCGGCTTGCTGAAGAGATACTCAGCTACTCGTCCGCAGCGATGCGTTGCATTAGCGCAGTCTGACTAATGTCATATAGCCTATCACAAGCTCTCACATGTTTATTATTTTATCATTTTGGGAGGAGTAAAATTTACATATGTGGTTTAAACAACAAGATGCTTT
>NW_015542375.1:167395-178919 GCF_001515605.1 Sinocyclocheilus anshuiensis | reverse complement strand
CAGATGAACAGAAAGTTCAAAAGAACAGCATTTATTTGAAATATACATATTTTGTAACATTATAAATGTCTTTACTGTCACTTTCGATCAATTTAATGCATCCTCGTTGAATAAAAGTATACATTTATTTAAAAAAAATCTTACTGACCCCAAACTTTTGAAAGGTAGAGTGCATATAAGTAATAAATCATATAAATAGCTATAGTTTAACACACCTACCTGATTCTAAATTATGTAAATCTCTCTCTATCATTAGTGTTTTTGTTCTTGTCGTTCATCAGTCACCACTGTTTTCGCTCTAAAGCTTATGATGCTGTTAATGATGCCTCTTTATCTTCATCTGTATTCCTCAGACTGTCCATCATATATAATTAATGCTGTTTTCTCGTCGGCCACATCAGACTAAACATCAGTGACAAACTGCTCTCATTTCCAACAGACTGAAACTCAACCCATCAGCGTTTAGAGGCAGATCTAACGCAAGCAGAAGTACAGCAGATCTCTGAGGAGGTGACATCGCACTGATTTTTCTGTTTGTTTAACTGGACTTTATTGCAATTCTCACTGTCAAGAACTCGTCCACAGTCGCCTTCAAACCTCCAGCACACGTGTTTCCCTCTACGGTAAAAACGGACGGTGATGGATGTATTTTTGGAACCGTAACCCATTTGGAACCGACCTATTCCTAGCTCACATCCGTCCAGGAATAGCTAGATATTGCCTCTATTTCACAGCTTCCTCGACTCAACAGTTTTCTCTCACTTTCTCAAGTTCTTTTTAATGTGATTTGTACACTTTTGTAAGCATCTCTTGAGACACAGTGACCGATTTGTGCATGTATTAGTCCGTTAATGAGCGAGTCTCTTGAACACGCCGGTTAAACAATGAAGTACAAGAAACAGTCGTTCCCTGAGCTATGACTTCAAGACTTTACAGCACATGACCGGAGCGTGAAACCTGATATTATGGATTCTAAATACAACTCGGAGAAAAGTGTGATAAAAGCCCGACTCCCCTTCAAATGATTACACGGCCTCACTCGATGAAAATGAGCTCAATTATAATTAATCCTGATTTAAATACTGCTGCAGGAATTAATTACACATTAGCATAAGGCTGAGTTCTTTGATAGTCTGTGTGCGTGTGGCGTACTGAGAAAGAGAGTGAGATCGAGCGCTGTTTGCAGATAAGCTAATATTAAATCTCGGCGTTGCACCTGATATGGACGTCTGGTGCTGCTGCATGATGTGCAGAAGTGGATTTAATCTTTCTGTGTACTTGTGAATAGGGGTGGGCGATATGACCAAAATCTTATATCACGATATGACTAATTTTATATCACGATAGCGATATATATCACAATATAGTTATTTTTTTATGATATTAAAATCTTTGATACCATAGAGTTTTCATAATCCTTGTCACCAATGTCAATATCAAACTAATACAAGCCTAAAAAGAGCCTAAAAACCTCAGACTCACTGAAGATAAATAAACAGTGAAGAAATAAGGATAAGAAACTAATTGCAATCAATAGGACAAAAAACTACAATAAATAAGAAACGCTAAATACATTGTGTAAATTAATTAGTCTTCACTGTGTTAATTATATCCATCTATAGATAGATAGATAGATAGATAGAAATAACACGTGTATTATGTATAGATTCTATACATATATATCATTATTATTATTTTTTAATTTCTTATTAAAGTTACAAAAGTGATTTAGTCAAGAGCAGTAAGAGATTTTCTCTCACTGTTGTTTGATTAATATGAATGGCAGACAGGACGAATATTGGACAGCTTCCCCTTTAAGACTGAAGTCCGGATCCAATATACTGTTACATATGCGTTTTCTTTTTCAGCTGTTTACTCTCTCTTAAGACCTAAATCACTGTGTTTATGAGGATATTTGCAAAGACGGGGATTCTGACGCATGTAAGTGTGTTTATGTAATCGTCAAAGCCAATAAAGCGGCAAAAAAAATGCGTGTTCCTCTCACACAGAAACAGAGATGGCGCACGCATATAGCTCTGTTGTTTATGTTTCAACGGCTTAAAATCAGTTGTTTTAAAACTGCAGTGTTTAAAAATGCGTGTCCATGCTACAGATGTAGTCCCTCGTTTAGGAAGGAGCTCCTCGTCTTGTCCTGGCTGGTCGTTCTCCACTTGATTCTGTCTCCCCTTCATGCCCCGTGGCGGCGTGTAAAGATCGCAGTCATTCAAATGATGAAAAAGTATTACTGTAAACAATGTATTTTGCGACACCATGAAATAAACGATAGAGCATAATATGAAATGATAGACTTTTTATTTCGTCCATCCGATATATATATCATCATATCGCACAGCCCTACTTGAAAGCTGAGATAATGTTGCTTTTTAGGTCCAATCATGCAACATTTGTGCTTGAGGCTTAAATGATTCCTCTTGTTTCTTGTGCTTTTCACCTGCTGGACCATAAAACAGTGAAAAAATCCCACAGACTCACCACTGAAACCCCAACAAAAACTTTTTCTTTCAGTGTTGGCGAGCCTAACCTCTTTTTTTTCCAGTTGAGTTTATTCATTATTCACTATTTCACTTCATCCGGTTTGCTTTTTCTCCGAATATTCAATTTTATCTGAATTAAGTTCATTTTCATTTAATATTTATTCACCGCTGCATTAAATGTTAAAATGATCACATTAAATCGTGTTGCATTAAAAAATCAGCACCAGAAAGTGCATACACAGGCTACAGGAAGTGATGTCATGGAGCTCATCCTGTTTCCTGCTATGATGGATTCCTGCCCGATTTTTCAGTTTGTCTCACATGACTGATTTGGACTCAGGTGCGCTTCCGTTAGACGAGCATCAGCTGATGTGGTGAAAAATGCCAACAGAGGTTGTTTTCTTCAAGCTTGAATTGTCCATTAAATGGCATATTTTATTTATTAGTTTATGGAAGCAGTAAGCCACCATTGCAGTGATTTTAACACGGTAAAGGGTTGTTTTTAACAGCATCAAGTGGCTTATTTCTTAACGTCGTCCTGAAACTGGCCGCTGTAAATACTGTGGCATTCTCCTCATACCCTCAGCCAAGCCAGGCATTCTGTTCTAGAGCTGGTTTCTGTGGTGATGGTTGTCCTAGTGAAGGCTCTGGAGCCAGACACGGCTTGTGTGCTTTGTTCCAGTTTATTAGCATGTGAATGCATCACTGCAGAAGAGTTTCCCTGAAACAACGGGCTCCCTGTTCGAGTGGCCCTCGTGCAGGAGGTGCCTCGATACACGCTACTGTGCTAAAACTCTTCATGACGCTCGGACCATTGCCTTTAGGGTCTGTTTGTCATGTGCTTTTAAATTTGGCTTCAGAGGTTGCTCTTTCATATCTCATATCACTTCCCAGATATTCCTTCTTGAAATATCAGCTTTGTCTCACATTAGAATTTTGAGAAATAATTGATTTCATATTGAGATGTCAAACTTTTGATAGCTTTTGAGCTCAGTTCGAGTTTTACTCGTTTTTTATGAGTTTTTTATGAAAATCTAAAAAAAAAGAAAGTTTTTCTCAGGAACATTTTTATTGCGCAAAGGCTGCTCTTTCATGTCTCGTATCTCTTCTCAGATATGCTTACTTAAAGTATCAGCTTTGTCTCACATTAAAATGCATGTAGTTTTGATTAGAATGTAAACATTTTTTGAGAAATGAGTGTTCATATTGAGATCTCAGACGTTTTAGAGCTTTCCAGCACCGTTTTAGACACTGTCAAGATGTCTTCCGAAAATCTAGAGGAATCTAGAGGAAAATCTGAGATGCAGGATATTTTGCATTTGATCTCCATTTTTTCTCATTGATGTTTAGGAGAATTAGCCTATTTGTGATGTTAAAATATTCTTTTGTTAAGCACGTTTAGTCACAAATCAGAGGGCATACAATGCCTATAGGAACATTTGTATTGCTTAGAGGTTGCTCATTTATGTCTTGGCAGACTTCTCAGATATGCTTCCTTGAAGTATCAGTTTTGTCTCGCATTAAAATACATTGAATTTGATCTACTGTAGCTTTAATTAGATTTTTAAAAATTTGACAATATGAGATCTCAGACTTTTGATAGCTTTGGAGCACAGTTTGAGACATTGTTGAGACGTCTGCTGATAATTTAAAGGACACATGTAAGATTACTGGGTTAATTTTCTCAACAGAAAAATCTGAGAAGTAAGAGCCTTTCCAGTTGTTCTCCATTTGTTTTTCTCAGGAAAAAAATCTGAAATACAGGACATTTTCCATTTGCTCCATTTTGTCTCTCATAGCTGTCTAGGAGAACTAATTGATGTTAAAGAGATTTAATTTGTAATTTTTCTTCATATATAAATTAAAATATATGGAATATGAAAGTTGATAGCAGCTAATCAACCATTTGGTTATTTGGTTTGAGTTCATATTGAAGTCTTTGGAACACAGTTTGAGACATTATTAAGATGTCTTCTGAAAATCTAGTGGACACGTGAAATCGCTAGGGGTTTTTTCTATGGAGAAAAATCTGAGAAGTAGGAGATTTTCTGTTTGATCTCATTGCTGTCTGGGAGGACTAATTGAGACATTAAATATTGCTATGTAAAGTTTGACTTTTAGCTTGTTTAATGATAAGCAATCATGCAGTGCCTATAGGCCTGAAATATGTTCAGTTCACAGATGGAGATTCATATTGGCATTGTTGAGAACAGAAGCACAGATGCTTAGAAGAAAACACTGCCAGTTTCTGAGCAAAATACTTACATCATACACTATATACACAGCCAGTGATTACCAAAGCGCTCGCTTTCACACTATTGACCTGCTGGAGAACTCCCAGGAGGGCTGATTTCAATCAGTGACGCAAATACTGTGTCAGATACGTGATCACACAAAGGAACGAGGATCAATGACAAACATTAATGGTCATGAAGCTGTTGTTCGCTCGGATCCTGCAGGAGATCGTTCTGACCGAGGACACGAGCCTGATGATGTTTGACTGTCTCAGTATTGATTTACAGCCGGGACCGCAGGCAGGCGGATTTCACAGGGACCAATTAAAAGGTGTAATTGATGAGGTGCCACAGGCTGATTTACACTAAAGTGTAAAAAACCCCATGTGTCACTGAAAGAGACTGAGAGAGTATGTTAGCTTCGTATCTGCTTTTTAGATTCAGCTGTGTGTTTTCCGTTGTACAGTTTATATATAGATAGATATGGGTAGATAGATGTATAGAAAGATGATAGAATGATAGATAGATGGATGTATGGATGGAAAGATAGATAGATAGATAGAACAATGGATGGATGGATGATAGATAGATAGATAGATAGATAGAACAATGGATGGAGGGATGGATGATGGATAGATAGATAGATAGAACAATGGATGGAGGGATGGATGATGGATAGATAGATAGATAGATAGATAGATAGATAGATAGATAGATAGATAGAACAATGGATGGAGGGATGGATGATGGATAGATAGATAGATAGAACAATGGATGGATAGATACATAGATAGATAGATAGATAGATAGAACAATGGATGGATGGATGGATAGATAGATAGATAGATAGAACGATGGATGGATAGATAGATAGATAGAATTTATACATAGACCTGTAGGACACAGTGTTTTAGTTCAGCGTTGCTGCTGCTGAATGAGTTCCTGTCTGGATCGGAGTGAACAGGATGTTTGAACACAGCAGAAAACACACTCGCTGGTTAATAATACAGTATAGTGAAGTTTACTCCAGTGGGAAGGATTGTTATGGCTGTGTGTTTACTTCCTGTGTGAATAAAGGCTTCCAGCGACTCCGTAATCCATAAGAGCAGCATACGGCGTTTATTCACGTAATCCACGCAAGACTTCAAGACAGCACACGGATTACACATGTAAATTCCTACCTCTGCGCGTCCGCTAACCTCTGAACCCCCCGGCATCAATTTATCCTGCAGTGGAAAACCTGCTGTATTAATTATCCTTACACAGGCACACATGTGTTTTCATGAAGTCAGTTTGCTACATTTGCAACTGTTTTATTTTATTAAAAAACAATATATATATTTTTTAATTTGTATAATTTTTTTTTAAATTTTATTTATATATATATGTTTTAATAGTTTATATATTATTTAATTTCATTTTAATTTTTTTATTTTATTTGTATAATATATATTATATTTGGACAATTTGCTGTAATATTCATCCTTAGACAGGCACACATGTGGTTTCAGGAACAGGCATTTTATTTTATTTTATTTTATGTGTATAATATTTGTTATTTTTAACTAGCTTGTATTTTATTTTTATGTATTTTTATAATATTTTTTATTTGTATAATCCTCAGTGTTACTCATCCTTACACAGGCACACATGCTTTCAGGAACAGTCAGTTTGCTGTGCATGCACTCAAAAACCCAATAAATTGCCTATTTTATTTTTATTTTTTTCTAATTAGTTTCTATTTTATTTATTTATTTTTTACATTTTATTTTGTATTTGTATAATCTGTTGTGTTATTCATCCTTACACAGGCACACAGTGTTTTCATGCACTCGTGCGGTTTGATCACATCCTCATCTCGTCTCTAGCATGCATACAAAAGCCTTAATAGGCATTGCATTACAAAGGTTGTAAATTGGACTCATAATGCTTTTTTATTGCCAGAAAATGAAAGTGGTTAACACAGAAACATCTATATGTCGGTTTCTCTCTTACACACGCATGCTCTTCCACTGGCTGTTTTAGTTTCCATCTCACTGTCATTGAAATGAATGTGCATATAGTTCACGTATGTCTAAATTAAGCTTGCATGAGCCGTTCTGAAAGGTACATTGAATGGTTAATGATCTTTGTGGTTTAATCTAGGTTAAGTCTCAGGAGATTAAAACAAATCAATATTCATAGGGGAATACTTGCTTAAAGGTGCGCTCGGTAATTTGTTCCTTATTAAAAAGTTTTACACTTTAAGAAATTAATAGTACATAAAAAAAAAAAAAGGTTTACAATTATGGTTTTAAACTTTAAGGTGGTGCAAAAGAGTAAATCTTGAGCTGAAATATGTGACAGTCAGTGATGATGCAGTTCTGTAGGGATAAAAGTGTTGCATTAGAGTCTCATCGCTGTTGATTGCTGAAATGTGTCTAAACCATCTCTGTTTGTGTAAGATTTCATGTCCATCTATCACTTCATGACATTCACCACAAAGAAATCAATAGCGCACAGTGCAGGTTGAGTCTCAGTCTCATACACCGGATGGTTTGAGATGTCAGACGTGGTCATTTATCCTGATTGAAGGTCCAGGGTTTGATCCGAAACGGCCATATACGACTGATGGATGTGACACCTCAGCAACCTTTGATTTGTTCTTTTCAGACTAAAGCCGATCGGACCAAAGCTACAGAGACATTGAACGATGCTAAGATAAAAAACTCAATAAAGTGAGAACATTTTTTTTTTTTACTTTTTATTTTAATGTATTTTATTTATTTTATTTGTACATTTTTCTTTTGTGTAATATTTTTGCAAATTTGTTTATATAATATTTTATTCTTTATTGTATTTTTTTTATCATTTTTATTTTATTTTTTATTTCATTTTAGTTTTCAATATAATTCTGTTTTCTTTGTATATTTTTATTAGTAAATTTATTTTATTTTATTTTACACAGCAGAAATAGAAACAGCCTCTGTCAACTAAAGGTGTGTTGCACTTGCAGCTTCACTGATAAAAGTGTGAAGGTGTGAATCCAGAGGATAAATGCACATATCAGTCCCACATGCTCCACGCAGGCAGATCTGTCCCATGGCCCCTCCTTAAAAAATAAATAAACAAATTGTGGTTTGATTTGAGGCAGCGAACCATGAGAACCACAGCTGCTTAGAGAACAGGTATTGATCTGTTTCCCATCAGCTGGTTTAACGGTAACGTGGCTCTCGTGATAAACGGTTTAACAGTGTTACATTCCTCTAGCAGACAAGCAGCGTTCACCATTGTTGAGTTGAGTTGTATTGCTCAAAAAGCTCTTTCATAGTTCAGAAGACCTTGTTTTCAATTATGTTTATGTTTGTCCTAAAATTCTTCAAGTGAAATGAATAAATACAGTCGTTAATGTTTTATTTTATTTTATTTTTACACAGCAGAAATGGAAACAGGGCATCTGTCAACTAAAGGTGTTATTTTAACTGATAAAACTGGGTGTCTGTAGTATAAAATGTTTACAATTATGGTTTTAAACTTTAAGGTGGTGCAAAAGAGTAAATCTTGAGCTGAAATATGTGACAGTCAGTGATGATGCAGTTCTGTAGGGATAAAAGTGTTGCATTAGAGTCTCATCGCTGTTGATTGCTGAAATGTGTCTAAACCATCTCTGTTTGTGTAAGATTTCATGTCCATCTATCACTTCATGACATTCACCACAAAGAAATCAATAGCGCACAGTGCAGGTTGAGTCTCAGTCTCATACACCGGATGGTTTGAGATGTCAGACGTGGTCATTTATCCTGATTGAAGGTCCAGGGTTTGATCCGAAACGGCCATATACGACTGATGGATGTGACACCTCAGCAACCTTTGATTTGTTCTTTTCAGACTAAAGCCGATCGGACCAAAGCTACAGAGACATTGAACGATGCTAAGATAAAAAACTCAATAAAGTGAGAACATTTTTTTTTTTTACTTTTTATTTTAATGTATTTTATTTATTTTATTTGTACATTTTTCTTTTGTGTAATATTTTTGCAAATTTGTTTATATAATATTTTATTCTTTATTGTATTTTTTTTATCATTTTTATTTTATTTTTTATTTCATTTTAGTTTTCAATATAATTCTGTTTTCTTTGTATATTTTTATTAGTAAATTTATTTTATTTTATTTTACACAGCAGAAATAGAAACAGCCTCTGTCAACTAAAGGTGTGTTGCACTTGCAGCTTCACTGATAAAAGTGTGAAGGTGTGAATCCAGAGGATAAATGCACATATCAGTCCCACATGCTCCACGCAGGCAGATCTGTCCCATGGCCCCTCCTTAAAAAATAAATAAACAAATTGTGGTTTGATTTGAGGCAGCGAACCATGAGAACCACAGCTGCTTAGAGAACAGGTATTGATCTGTTTCCCATCAGCTGGTTTAACGGTAACGTGGCTCTCGTGATAAACGGTTTAACAGTGTTACATTCCTCTAGCAGACAAGCAGCGTTCACCATTGTTGAGTTGAGTTGTATTGCTCAAAAAGCTCTTTCATAGTTCAGAAGACCTTGTTTTCAATTATGTTTATGTTTGTCCTAAAATTCTTCAAGTGAAATGAATAAATACAGTCGTTAATGTTTTATTTTATTTTATTTTTACACAGCAGAAATGGAAACAGGGCATCTGTCAACTAAAGGTGTTATTTTAACTGATAAAACTGGGTGTCTGTAGTATAAAATGAAAAATGTAAAAAAAAAAAAGTCTATTTTCATAAAAAATACTTTTTTTATTTTAATTACTAATTTATCTAGTTGATTTAGTCAGATGTACACAATAGGACACTTCAGCAACTGTTGATTTGGGTTTTTTTTCAGACTAAATCAGATTGACCCAAAACTAAGATACAAAAGCCAATGAAGTGAGAATTTAATAATTTAATTTAATTGAATTCAATAATTTAATTTATTAATAAATTAGTTAATATTTAATTATTTTTTTATAATTTTTAAAATGTAATTGTTTTATTTTAATTATTAAATAATAATTATTTAATTATTATTTTAATACATTTATTTGTATGTTTTATTTGTTGTTTTATTTTATTTTTATATTATTTCTCTTGTATAATTTTATTTTATTATTTTATTTTGTATTTGTCTTGTATAATTTCTTTTTTTTTTTGTCTATACAGCAATAATAGAAACACAGCATGTCAACTAAAGGTGTGTTGCACTTGCAGCTTCATTGAAAACATTGTGAATTTGTGGATAAATGTCCCATGCTGCTCCGTTCCACACATTTTAAATGATTGACCATGAAAAAAAATAATATTATTTCAGGTAAATAATATTTTACCTGAAAAAGCGTTTTACATTCTAATACTTTTCTCTGCATGCTGTTACACATGCTATGTAAAGAAGTAGTAGTCAGTATCCAGTACATACGGTGCAGTATGCGAGTGTTGCATTGTGCAGCATGCAGCGGGTGCATTTTAGCTCAGTCTGTGAGAAACAGTGATGTTGAGGAGATCTAATTCATGATTTCTCCTGGAGATCAAAGCCGGAGCCGGTGTCACGGTGAAGTCAGCACCTACTGATTTGTGCTCCATCAGTGCATGGCATGTTCAGAGCACACGGGGGTCTGCGCGAGTCTGCAGCCGTAGCCATGGAAACAGACGTTCTTTTGGAGCCGCGCGCTGTTAGCAGCTATTGTTTGCCGCGGTAATGGCCTGGAATTATCGCTAAAGTGAATCAGTGGCTGAAATTAACTTTAGCACCAGAGCAGACGGTCAAACGCACTGTAGTTACAGCAGCGAGGAGAAAAAAACCTTCACGATTAGCAGCGCTCAAAAAAACACCCAAACAAATTGGAGGCGGTTCAGATGATTCAAAATGACAGTATGTGCAAAAAAAGACAGAGTGACAGAAAGAGAGAAGCGGCTCATGGGTTGTTCCCAACTCGTCTGCTGCCAAGATCGAGTGTTTTTCGCCAGCCTGAGATCCTGACAGTATTCAGCTCTGATCCAAACCCTGCTGTCTACATAGGGCTCTGCCTATAAAGGCAGCATCCGAAATGAAAATACTGGATTTTGAGTTTCTCTGTAGGCAGAAACTCCAGGCGTCACACAGATACTGCTCACCTCAAGCACTCGAGACGTAACTCATAGTTTGGATTTTTTTAGTTTGATGTTAGCAAATATGAATTTTAAAATAATTCATTTGATTTTGTAATTTTAATTTGAAAGTGTTTGTTTGTGACTGATGCATGTGACAGTTTGATTTGTTCTTTTAAGACTAAATCCAGTTAGCCCAAAAATACAAAGACACTAAACGTTTTTATTTTATTTGAATACAAAGATTAATATAAAATAAAAATAAATAAATTTCAAATGAAATGATTACTTTATTTGAATGCAAATAAAATAAAATGAACTAAAAAAATCATATAATGCAAATCAAATAAAATATAATACAAATAAAATAAAATAAAAGATCAAATAAAATAATCAAAAGCAAAATGAGTTATTTTTATTTGTTTTGTATAATTATATTTCATTAATTTATTTTATTTTTACACAGCAGAAATAGAAACATAACATCTGTCAACTAATTTTTTAATTTTAATTGAATACAAAATAAACAAAAAATAACATGAAGCATAAAATATCGTACAAATTTAATATAAAATATACAAATAAAATAAAAACAAGATAAAATTATAAAATAAAAGATATTTTAAAATAAGTCAGAATTATTATTATTTTTGTTTGTCTTGTAATTTTATTATTTATTTATTTTTTATTTGTCTTGTGTGTATATATACATATA
>NW_015542375.1:159900-167352 GCF_001515605.1 Sinocyclocheilus anshuiensis | reverse complement strand
CACTACTTTACATTGTAGCAAAGTGTCATTTCTTCAGTGTTGTCACATGAAAAGATATAATAAAATATTTACAAAAATGTGAGGGGTGTACTCACTTCTGTGAGATACTATGTATATGTATATATATATATATATATATATACAGTATATATATATTATTATTATTTTATTTTATTTTACGCAGCAGAAATAGGAATGTAGGATTTATCAACTAAAGGTGTGTTGCACTTGCAGCTTCATCGATAAAACTGTGAAACTGTGAAATCAGAGGATAAATGCACATGGAAGTACCATGCTGGTTCATTCCATGCATTTTTTGATCAGCAATAAAATTAATTAAAAACAATTTTAAGTGACCTGAAAACATGTTTTACATTCTACTACTTTTTGAAACTTTTAAACATAAGACCTAGGTGTCAATGTTATGTATATAGGTGTTATATGAAATACATTTGGTAGCAATTTTTTGAATAAAGTCTTTATTCTTTAAAATGTAGTGTCTTGAAACCCAAAATAATGAATCGGATGCACACTGATGAGGGCAGAGGATGCTGTCTGGGTAAGCAGCTCACTCGTTTATGAACAGAGCATTTCTTCTTGATGTCTGATGAAGTGATTGTACTGGAGTGTCTAAGACACATCCACTCAGAGTCGCAGGGCAGGTAACATTACCATCAGATGGAGGCGTTCTGCAAGTGTTCTTCAGAGATCATTCCTGCATTTTAAAGCCCACTGGAGCGCAATTTACAGCCCTTCTGCATGTCCGTCAGCCTCAACAGCAAATGCCTGCCTTAAAAGCAGCTCCTTTAATACATGCAATTTCTGAGGAATTCAGCTTTTTCATATAGACTAGGGCTGATTGTTCTGTCATTTTCTGTCTCTCTCTGATGAGGAAAAGGGGCATATTTGTGCTGGATTCGTAGCTTCCACATAAAAATCGAATAATTTTTAATGTGTATAAAACGCAGACGGGAATCGCGGAATCCAGTCATAAAATTCACAGTTTAACGCGGAATGTCACGGAATTGGTCAAATTTTGAATGAATTAATCAAAAGTAGGTCACACTTAAATCAAATCACGATATGTATTAGTATCTGTAAATATTAAGCCACAAAAGTCGATTGAAATATGAATCCTGCATGTTCTGCGTGTCTCTGTTAATGAATGGCGCAGACGCGCGGTTTCATTTACTACACACTGAAGCGCGCGTGACACTCGCGGTGATTTCAGCATCTGCGTCTCACTAAATGAGGACCTAAACAAATGAACAACATCTCCAGAACTGCTCTGAGAGTCACTTCATGAGCATTTGACCGTCTGATTTGAGTAAAATTAGCGTCATATCACGTACACAGAACTGTAAAGGTATTCACAGCAACCCGTCAAAATAAAAGTCCGGTTTGATTTGAAGACATTGTGCCTATTACTATTTTTCAGTAGAATGTACATACTACTACTACTACTACTACTAAAATATAATCACACAACATTTCTTCCATGTTTTAATTTTAATAGTAAATCCCCTTTGTTTGCCAAAAAATAAAGTTTGATTAATTTTCAATAATTAAAAAATAAATGAAATTAATGTTTTATGCCTTCATTTGATAACCAGAAAAATGTAAATACACTACACTGAATTTCTGAGGGAAAAAATTCATAAGGCTACTTTAAGAAAAATATGAATAAATTAAGTTGTTTTATGCATTCAGATAATTAGACATGCTAAAACACAGAATTTGGTAACAATAAAAAATATAAATAATAAACATTTCATAGGGCCCTAAACATGTAATTTTTGTTAAACTTTTAATAAATTGATGTGAAAATGTATAAGTTTCATGATTTTAATTAATTAGACATGCTTTTGATTAATAAAATTTAATTTAACTATTAAAAAGGACAAAAATTAAAATGGAAAAAAAAACTGAATCCAGAAAAATTAAAATGGAAAAAAGTGGAATTTGGAAAAAAATAAAACTGAATTTAGGAAAAAATAAAACGGATTTCATAGGGCCCTAACTATCCCTCAGCCTTGCCGCGACCCCCAGTTTGGCATCCCCTGGTTTATTCTTTCAAATTGACACATTAATCGTGTTTATTATATATTTTTTTATTAAAGTGGAAATCAGTTTACTAAATAATGTAAACTTGACTGACTGCTTCACTTCCACTTTAAAAAAATACACCTTTTTAACGCTATTTGAGCATAAGAAAGAATTTTTGAGACAGTTGTTGTCAGATTTTATTTTTATTTTTTTTCATTCAGGGAATTCAATAAAATTATTTATATTTTCTTCATGAGAAAATGTTTATTTTTGGCAGATTCTACCACCATACCATCCTATAAGGTTTTGGTAATACCTGTGCTCATTATGATGAACAGATGAGGTTTAGGTCTTTGCCAGCACATGAGATGCGAGACGGGCTCCTGCTGCTGAATTACACATGATGATAAACAAGCAGAGAGGAGCTGATGGACGTGTTTCACCCTCTCATTATGTTCCTGTAGCCGCATGAGCGAAAAATAGTCAAGCATATATTAAAGCCATCCATAATTCCAGCCGCAGGGTGCTTTATTGCAGTTTAAGGTGCTTTCAGAGGCATTTCACGGCAGTAATGCAGCGTTCAGGGTTGTGTGATTATTAAGAAAACTGCTAGACAGAAAGAAAACTGTTGCAGCTCTTCAAATCTTGCTTTTAATGTCTGTATTTACAGTATGATCAATAATCAAAGCAACATATGTTTTTCCATTGCATTAACTCATCGAAATAATGTCAAATCCATTTTTTAAGTTAAATGAGGTTCATCTCATTTCTTAAAGTCATTTCAAGTTGAAATGACTTATATAGCCAGTACGTTAAGGTCAACATAAGTCAAAATCAATCCTATTTATCAAGTTTGATTTATACAGAATCATTGCACTAAATGCAAAAAGTAGGCCTAGTTTTTCTTTTGGCTTAATTGTGATGACGTACTCTTAAATTGATGACACAGAAAACCATATGTGCTGGAGAATATAGTGGAGTCACATTAAACAGTTTTTAAAAAAATAGTTTTTGTTTTAAAGCGCAGTGCAGCAAATGGGCAGTTTTTATTGGTTTCAGAGGGACTTTGACTGCAGCTTTTATAGTTTGATGGAACTGCGACAAATGTTTTAATTAATTTTCCAAGCCTCAATACTCCAGAGTCCTGCAAAGACGTTTGTAGCTGAACAAATCTGTTAGCAACGCAAAGTGTTAGACTCAGAGACTGCAGAATATTCTTTTGGGTTATTTTTTTGACATGCTAATTAAGTTGACTGTACAAACCCAAACCTGATCAGTAACGGCCGATTGTGTTGCTCACAGCGCTGGTTATTCTATGGCCAGCTGACAGGAAACACTCAATAGCGCAATCTGGGTGTGCCAATCACTTCGCGTCCACAGATAGCGGAGAATTAGCTCAGACACGTGGAAAGAGACGCTCAGATCATTGGCTGGTAATTACATTATGAACAGGGGTGGTTGGGTAAATTTTAATTGGCTGTGCAATGAAGTGTGAGGAAAAATCAATCAATATTTGGCTTGTGTGGATGAGAGAGGCCGGCGCAGGATACTGTGTTGATATGTTGGGCTGTTTAGATATATTGTCTAGCTCAATAGTTTTTCCGAAGACAGCAATGGGATTACATGGAGAATTTGCTGAAGTCTCGTGGTTTGCAGGAATTCCAGCAGTATTGACTAAAACTATTAAAAATAAAATAAAATAAAATTGAAATCAAATAATGGAATATAAATATTAAATGAAAAACTGAAACTTAAAAAAATTGAAATGAAATACTGAAATAAAATATAAATATTAAATAAAAAACCTAAACTTAAAATACTTGAACTTAAAAAATATATAAAAATATATAAATATTAAAATAAAACACTGAAATCAAATAAAATATACATATTAAATGAAAAGCCCAAACTTAATAAAATAACATGAAATATCATTGAAATAAAATACTAAACTTAAAAACCTACATTGAAATAAAATAAATAAAAACTCAAAGGGAAAAACATAAAATAAAATAATAAACAACAAATTAATTAATGTTTAAACAAAATACTGAAATAAAGTAAAATATAGCCTAAATATTAAATAAAAAAATTAAACTTAGACTTAAAATATGAGAAATGTTGTCTTGAAAGCTAACTGAAATAAAAGAAGTTTAAGTTGAAGCACTAAAATTAATAAAACTGAAATGAAAATAAATAAAAAAAGCACATCACCAAAAATGAAAGCTGAAAATCTAAAAATAAATCTAATTAAAAATATTAATACATAATATAATAGTATATAAATAATAAGAAAGAAGCACTGGACCCCAGTAATCTCATTTGAGTTTCAAACATTTATCTCAATAATATGATACCAATTAATAAAAACATGTTTAACATTTCTCATCAAATTTTCCCCAAAACAAACGATTTGAGCTGATCCACATCCATTTTATAGCTTTTATACTCTTGCTGTATTACTGACTTATTTTTGTCTTTTTATATTAAACAATTTGAGAAACACCTGACACTGCTGATAACTCATTTAAGTCTCCTGAGCTTTAAAAGAGCAACCTTTGAGCAATACCATCCTCCTCAGTGTGTAACCGCCTCCGCTGATGAGTCGAGGGCAGGTTTGTTTAGACACGATGTAGTTATTAGGCTTAATTACTACCATTTACAGCTTGTTAGAGCCAACGCTTATTTTAGAAGTATGCAAACTCACACACAAACACGTCTTCAGTGTTTAGACACTAAACAATTACAGTCTAAAGATCATAAATAGTCACTGAGGCGGTTTTGCTGCATCTCTGTCCTCCTCCGAACACGTGTAATCTCACATGTCGTGTGCGTTTGTCCGTGTTGCCGGCTGTTTGCCGTCTGATGCTGAACTGACCGAGTCTGTGCACGGACAGAAGCTCATTTTAGAGAGAAACAGAAAGAGAGAGAGTATTAGCAGAGGCTCAGGATGTCTCTCGCTCTCTCTCTCTCTCTCTCTCTCTTGTATGGGTATTTCTAACAGATGGAGTTTCTCTGGACGGCTCTCCCTCAGAGAATCATGGGAGTATATAGTCCAGAGTAATCCTGACCATCTGCTATCTTCCTCTCTGCCTCCAAGCATCCCTCTCCTGGCCCTCCATCCATCCATCCAGTGCCAGTTTGACCGCCCGGTCCGTCTAATGCCCCGACCCTTCATTTACCCGCTCTATCCTGCTGCCCCTCTGCTGTCAGCACTGTTTTATTGCCCCTGTCTCCTCCTCTGACGCCCACAGCCATCTTCTCTGCTGTTGCCCCATCCAGCGAACGCCCCGATTTTCTGCTCCAGCTCTGTTGTCACAACAGTTTTACTGCCTCAGACTGATCAACTGCACCTCAGCTCTGAGAGTAGATTCACTTTAGATAAACTCAAAATAATATGTAAGCCTAAATTTAAGATTTAGGTATTTGAATCGCATATAAAATGTCCATGCATTTGGATTGCACTGTTTTAACATAAACTCATAAACTTGCCATGCATATTTGTCAGTCATACATACAACTGTAATAGTACTAATAAACTGAATGTGTTTTAAATACACAATAACCAGGTGTATATATTTATCATCTATCAGTATGATTTGTTTACTGTAGCTCAAAGAGTACATACACTCAAAACATTTTCAAATTTATATAGTTGAATTGCATACAAAATGCATGCATTTGGATTACAGTAATAACATAAACAACCTAATAAGCTTAATGTGATGCATATTTGTCAGTCATGCATAAGTGAAACATCAGATTTCACAATAACCAGATTTACGCTGATTTTAAGCAATTTGAATAAATGCATTGTGAAGATATGATTATTTAAATCAAATCAAATAGATGCAAATAGATAATAATAAACTATGCCAGGATTTTTTGAGTGCAGAAATCTCACCTGCTTCTTACCCTTTTCATCTATATGTCACATTAAGTTTATCATATTATTAGTTTGTTATAATTGTGTAGTCCAAATTTACATGTAATTCAAATGCATAAATCTTAAATTTAGGCCTAAATGTATTTTGTATAACCTAAAAATGGTAAATCTAAATGAATTGGTTTCAATCAAGTCAAAAATATTATTATATTATATTATTATAGTTTCCGCCACGAAAAAAAGCTGAGAAAAAAAACAATTCTGAGAAAAAAAGTCAAAATTGCAAGATATAAACCCAGACTTGTGAAATATAAACTGGCTTGTGATTTTTTTTCTTCTCACAATTCTGAGTTGACATCTTGCAATTCTGTTTTTTTTTCCACCACAGAATAAAGAATAAAAAAGGTAAATGCAATTTACCTTAATCTAATTCTCAATTATTAATTCGAACAATTCTGACTTTTGTTCTGGCAAATCTCACAATTCTGGCTTTTTTCCTCTTAACTGTGAGAATAAATTGTGAGATATAAACTCAAAATTGCGAGAAAAAAGCCTGAGTTGTGAGTTAAAAAGTCGCAATTACCTTTTCAGTTTTTTATCCTGAGGTGGAAGCAAGCTTCCAAATAAATTAACTGGTTTTACTCATGTCAAAAATATTATTTAACATCACCGAAACAACCTATATAAATCAATTTATACCCACAAAACTTATTTTTACGTGTTAAAGGGGTCATGTGATGCTGCTAAAAAGAACATTATTTGGTGTATTTGGTGTAATGAAATGTGTTTATGCGGTTTAAGGTTAAAAAAACACATTATTTTCCACATACTGTACATTATTGTTTCTCCTCATTCCTCTATGCCCCGCCTTTCTGAAACGCGTCGATTTCTACAAAGCTCATCGTTCTGAAAAAGCGAGGTGTGCTCTGATTGGCCAGCTATCCAGTGCGTTGTGATTGGCCGAATACCTCAAGCGTGAACTGTTACGCCCCTCACCATATTGTGATGATGCCCTGTCCGGCCGGAGCGATGATTCAAAAACATGAAAACCCATTATAAACGCGTCATTTGTTGCATCCAGTGGGGACATAATTATGGATTATAATGACTTCTACTGTCTTTTTACGCATTGCGTTGCATCGCGCCGCGTAAACATAAAACCATGTCTGCATTTGTGATCGGAGAAATGACAAACAACAAGCCCTACTCTACACTGCCCAAAAAACTCGCTTTAAATATATAAAATATAAAAACTCTTTAAATATAAAAGATGTACTTACAGTCTTTTAGTCAGAACAGCCGGCATTGTAGTCTACTCTCCCAGGATCAGGAAACAGTCCTCCATAAAATGTGCTGCACACATCTGAATATTTGGGTTGAACTGTTCTGGAAATCAAGAGTAGCGTTAGTTCTGGCAGGTTACGTTAGTCAAGCTTGCATCAGCTGTCTCTCAGCTGATCCCCATCTACCTATGGGAATACGACACCTATCTAAGCATTCATATATAAGGTCCCTCAGTA